>NW_013668549.1:134128-142033 GCF_000517525.1 Limulus polyphemus
AACATACTAGCAGCGTCCCTCACTTTGAACTGCTAACCAGAGGAAAGAAAGCCAATCAGCATCACCCTAACGTCCACCATCCACACTAAGGGTTTGACTGTCACTCTTATAACATACTCGCAGCGTCCCTCACTTTGAACTGCTAACCAGAGGAAAGAAAGCCAATCAGCATCACCCTAACGTTCACCATCCACACTAAGGGTTTGACTGTCACTCTTATAACATACTCGCAGCGTCCCTCACTTTGAACTGCTAACCAGAGGAAAGAAAGCCAAACAGCACCACCGTAACGTTCACCATCCACACTAAGGGTTTGACTGTCACTCTTATAACATACTCGCAGCGTCTCTCACTTTGAACTGCTAACCAGAGGAAAGAAAGCCAATCAGCGCTACCCTAACGTCCACTATCCACACTAAGGGTTTGACTGTCACTCTTATAACATACTCGCAGCGTCCCTCACTTTGAACTGCTAACCAGAGGAAAGAAAGCCAATCAGCACCACCCTAACGTCCACCATCCACACTAAGGGTTTGACTGTCACTCTTATAACATACTCGCAGCTTAAAGTGCATGGATTCGAACCCGAATCTCCAGCTTCTAGACCTCTTTCACAAGGTCAACCGCGTTTGACTTCCTATTAGAACCCGACTCTCCAGCTTCTAGACCTCTACCACAAGGTCAACCGTGTTTGATCTTGACCTTTGGCTTCCGTTTTCTATAGTTTTTTTTTTTGAGGGGGGTAGGGATGGGAAGCGTCTTTCTTTACACAAAATTTATTTTACCTGAACACAAAGTTTACCTTTAATTGGTAATCTTTCAAGTTTTTTTTTGTCACTTGCTGACACAAAAAATAGCTTGGGGAAGTTTCTGTTGATTCTGGTTAATATATGTTTATAGATGAAATGTGTCTACGAAGTCTTGCCTGTCATTCCAGAAAGTTCCGTTGACACGCACAAGGGTAAAAAGCATTCATCACGTATTAACCAATCTCTAAAATTTGATCTTCGATATATTACCCCCTTTTTCTTTGTTTTTGCGCGTGGGTTTTTCATGCATCAAAACACATTAAATGCTAATCTTACATAAAACTGCACTTTCATGTTGCTCGTATCGTCGTGGTTTTTATCACTTTTCTTTTTACTTATCAAAGGTTTTACATAAGTGTATACAGGCAAACATTAATTTATGTTACAGTCCTTTGGCATGCGAGTGACATACAGCTATTACATAATTGTGCCCTTTATAAAGGACTTGTTTGTTTGAATTGTTTTTCAATTTTGCCCAAAGCTACACGAGAGCTATCTGCGCTAGCCGCCCCTAATTTAGCAATGAAAGACTAGAGGGAAGGCAGCTAGTCATCACCACACACCGCTAACTCTTGGGCTACTCTTTTACCAACGAATAGTGGGATTGACCGTCACATTATAACGCCCCCACGGCTGAAAGGGCGAGCATGTTCGGTGACGAGATTCGAACTCACGATTGCGAATCGAGCGCCCTAACCACCAGACTACGTCAGCCCTTTATAAATGAAGTGCTGAATGAGAATTATACAGAGTAAAAAGTCTTACGTTGCGACGTTGTTATTGTTTGATCTCACACCTCCTTTTTCCACTAGGTGGCCAGACGTAGATGTTGAGCCAGCTAGTCATCTCACACTTTATTGTTCTTTTAAATATTACCTCACGATAAAAAAAAAGTCGAATGTTGACATAAAGAGATGTAGATCCCATTTAATGTTTGAATAACGATACACATCGTGACACCTAGTAGTGAACACGTTCTCGTTCTAGTACATGTTCAGTAACCGGGGTATTACATTCAAATGGAAATAGCCTATAGAACTGGACGGATTTCCTGGATCGATGTGTAGGCCCGGGTCCTAAGTTTTGTGAAATGGTGACGTAAGCAGTATGACGTCACTCACTTACGTGTTCAGTATTTACAATTGTTATATGTGATTCTCAACTGATCGCATTTTGCCGACTACTGCGTTTACATTTTTAGGAAGACCAAACTTTACCCCCCCTCTTTTTTTCACGCCATTTTTTTCCCCATGAGGTTCGATATCACCACACTTAAAAAATCACTCAAAGAAGCAACTGAGAGCGGAAGTCATATATGACAGTTAACGGATATTAACCTTCTTTGTCGAGCGTACTCTTGAAATCCGTGAAAGACTTCTTTTGAAAGAACAGGAAGTTATTTTGAATGTGAATAAAAATTACCAAACAACACATCTGTCAAATCTCATGAGAAATGGTTTTCGACCTATACAGATGTGTTTACACACGTAACACGTGTAGCCTCGTGTTTCTAAGACATCTGTTAAAAAAAAAGTTAACATTTCTTTTTGTAGAAACATCGACTGAATTATCGAAATTTTGAAACAACTAATTGTGAGATGATAAATTTATTACAGTACAACGTTTCGTTTGTAACAGTGAGATATGATCATATATAATATTCAAAGTGATCGTGTCTCAGTGTTAGAGACGAAACTTTATAAATCTATTATCCCACAGATAGAAGTTTCAGAACTGGAAGTTGGTTTCATTGAAGGTATGTTTTGGGCTGGAGTTGCGTATTTTTTCACATGTGTGATAAAAGTTTGGTACAGCCCATAATGAAAGCCCTTGTATGTGATTAGATACATATTTGTATTGACAGTTTTATTATATTTGCGAGGATTTTCACTTTTCTCCGAAGTAAAAATATATAAAATAATTTGTTTGTTTGCTGAATTTCGCGCAAAGCTACTCGAGGGCTGTCTGCGCTAGCCGTCCTTAATTTGGATGTGATAGATGAGAGGGAAGGCAGCTAATCAACATTATCCATCGCCAACTCGTCAGCTACTTTTTGCCAACGAATAATAGGATTTACCGTAACATTATAACGCCCACACGGTTGAAAAGGACGAGCATGTTCGGTGAAGCAATTGGAACTCGCAACCCCAGATACTTGTTTTTAGAGGTGGATTTAAGTCTGTGATTTTTTAAAGCTAGAGATTTAAGTCTGTGATTTTTTAAAGTTGAAGATTTAAGTCTGTGATTTTTTTAAAGTTGGAGATTTAAGTCTGTGATTTTTTAAAGTTGGAGATTTAAATCTGTGATTTTTTAAAGTTGGAGATTTAAGTCTGTGATTTTTTAAAGTTGGAGATTTAAGAATGTGATTTTTCTAAAGTTGGGCCCCCAGTGGCACAGCGGTATGTCTGCGGACTTACAACGCTAAAATGCGGGTTTCGATACTCGTGGTGGGCAGAGCGCAGATAGCCCATTGTGTAGCTTTGTGCTTAATTACAAACAAACAAATTCTAAATTTGGAGATCTAAGACAGTGATTTTTGATGTTTGGAGATTTAACTCTGTGATTTTTGATGTTTGGTTTGTCTTTGAAATTATTCTTTATTGTTAAGTGCATAATGGGTTTTGAGTTCTGTGCCCACCGCATTTTAGCACTGGGGGGGGGGCGGCATTACTGAGATTAAAACTTTTGCTCACACTTACTAATTTAATCATGGAGCTCCATAGGTTGTCTGGAACGAGTTTAAGTATTAATGACTTAGTAACTTCGCAAAGTATAGACATAAATCTTATAAGGACTTCCTTAACCGAACGACTTTTCCTTTAACTATTTATCAGTAGACATACACACAAGGGCCTATTTGTTTGTTTTTCAGCAAAAAAATTACGCAATGGACTATATATGTGTTGTGCTTACCGCAGGATTCGACTCCCCAATTTTTAGTCTATAAGCTCTTCAAGCTTATTGAGATACGCCGTGGGCCTATAAGCGGTGAATCAATTTTAAATTATTTTAAATTAATACTTCACTAAAAACAATGTTGAAGAAAAAACCCACTAGATATTAATAACAAAAGGTTTGCTGTACCTATTACATATATCTAGATGTTCTTGACACACTTATTTCTCTAGAGAGACCTTCATTTTTTTATTTGTGTGTGTAAGCTTTAAAAAGAAACGGGGTCTAACTTACACAGAAGTAACAGCTGCGCCAGTTCTAAACGTTATTAAATAAACTAATTTTGGATTAGTCAGGAGTTGAGAAAAAAGTTTGAACGTGATGGGTGAAATCTGACACAACAGCCACGTGCAGGGTGGAAGGTTTAGGAAGGCAAAACCACATTCTCGTGACGTGTGCTCGTGATGCTGTTGATGTACGTGGAGCGTGGATGGTATAAGTTGACGTATATGTTAATATCACGTTTGGATTGTGAAACGTGCGACATTTTTGCTGGAACTAAATGTAATATCATTTTCTTTGTATGGTTTACGTAAAATGGAATTCAGGTGGAGCGGAGCTCTTTCTAATCGTGATGGTAGAAACGTGCCGTAAAAACATTTACACTGAAAACCCCTTCGTTTAGGCTGGTTTTATTAAGCGTAGGCTGTAGAGTTTGTGACGTAATTCCTTACACACACACACTCCTTTTACTCGCACTCTGGCGGTATATAACTCGAAAAAAAAAGTAAGAGAAACTCTTAAAAATACTAACCTACTTGGGAACTTAAAGTGATCTAAAAACATGAACATGGAATCAGTACTTTAAGAAACTCTAAACTAAAATGTATTACAATAAAACTGATAGAATTAAAATGTAGACCGATAGTAGGATTATATGACATCTAGCTACACTGGAGTATCAGATAAAACATGCAAAAACAGTACATTAGGGTTAAGAAATGTAACTAATTTATAGTAGATTGTATCAGATAAAACATGCAAAAACAGTACATTAGGGTTAAGAAATGTCACTAATTTATAGTAGATTGTATCAGATAAAACATGCAAATACAGTACATTAGGGTTAAGAAATGTAACTAATTTATAGTAGATTAATTAAACCACGGAAGAACATCACAAAATAATTAAGGTAGGTTTACTACATAGTATAACAATCAGTTATACAACATCTGCTTTAAGATGTCTAACTGCTACAGATATAACTTTGGTAGAAAATAAAACAAAGATAGTGTCAAATATAGGAATAAAAAGGTGTTTGAAATTTATAACAGTGTAACTAAAACTAACGTTAAAATAAACAATAAGAATATTTGAAAATGAAGGCGACAAATAAAAAGAGTCGAGTCTGATTTCGCATAAATAAAAATAAGTATTTAGAGAGTTAAAAAAAGAAGAAGATAGAAATATTTTGAACAAGAGGGGAGAAAAAATAACTAAACTTTGAACAAGAGCCAAACATGTTACAGAAGCTACTATATTTATATTTGAGCTCTGACACTGACATACATAGGCCATGTGTTTCTACTCCTAATAGCTCATTGCGTTACAATTCGTGTGTAAATAATATATACCTCAGATTCCCTCAAGATGTTCATGAGTATAAAAACTAAACTGACTAGGTATCTCTTTTAACAATGATTAGTACGTAACGTAGTAAATACACAAACAAAGAACTCGTTCTTCACGTAATAACGACTTGAGCTTCAGAAAAACTCAGAAAAGCTGTTTATATTAACAACGATTCTTCTGGGTAGAGGTACTGGTTGTGTTGCTGTAAAACTTAAGAAGGCTTAGCAGTTGAAACATAGTTTTACAGCAACACAACCGGTACTACAAGGCTTAGCAGATGGAACATTGAACATAGTTTTACAGCAACACAATTAATTCTAACAAGGCTTAGCAGTTGGAACAGAGTTTTAAAGCAACACAACCAGTACTAACAAGGCTTAGCAGTTGGAACAGACAGCTTAATTAAAGTGGAAGAAACGCTGTTTTATACTGTAAACACGTAGCCACTGCTTAACAAATAATCCCAAAGAAGAGTTCAGATAAATACAATCCCAACAATTTTAATAAAATTCATTTTATCAAAAATAACATGGTAACAAATATCAGCTGAACAGTGTTTTTAAGTAGGCTATCTGTGCTTTGCCCACCACAAGTATCGAAACTCGGTTTTTAGTGTTATAAGCCTTCAAACTTATCGCTGAGCCACTGGACGGCCCGAATTTTTAAGAGTACAGCTACTATTTGAACTATAAAACTTGACATTTAGACAAAACCTTTATAGAGTCAAGATGGGTGTTTCTTTGGGGTAGGTTATACATGTTGTGTTATGTAGTGGTCTGCTGTAGTCACATTTTTCAGTATGACCTAAATTAAACCACCGTCTTGTCAATCACATCATCCATAAGGGATCGTTAATGCTTCTTGTTGAGAAGATTTCATGAATGACAGTATATTAGCACAATAGCTCCATCTCAGCTCTCACACGCGAGCGTTAGTGTTTGTTATTGTGTTGAGCAGTTTCATAATAATAAGGACAACAATACTTAATATTAATCACCAACATTGTTTATTTATAACAGAAGGAGATACAGATAAACGTTTCGGAATTATTCAGTGTTGATTACCTCAAGTATCATTATCCTCTTTATTGTGTTAAGTAGGTATTATTGCACAAAAAGTAACATTGTTTTATCTCGTTATTATGGCCCATATATCTAACTTAACGCGTTTGTTTTAAAGTTGTAATATATTTTTATTGTTCCTTTATTATTATTCTAATCTGATCTGATTTCAGGTAAATACAATCTTCAGTTCTAACGCACTTCCGGAAGCTGACGTAGTAACGTAAAATAAACCTCTAAGATACAGGTTTTTCTAGCCAACTGATGTCAGTTTTCAATAGTATGACCTCATACCATTTATAATGAGACGCCCAGTTTAAAGAAAATTGGGCAAACCTATCCGCTGCTTTTGTTTGTTTGTTTTTGAATTTCGCGCAAAGCTACACGAGGGCTATCTGCGCTACCCGTCCCTAATTTAGCTGTGTAAGACTAGAGGGAAGGCAGCTAGTCATCACCACCCACCGCCAACTCTTGGACTACTCTTTTACCAACGAATAGTAGGATTGACCGTCACATTATAACTCCCCCCAACGGCTGCAAGGGCGAGCATGTTTGGTGGGACGGGGATTTGAACCCGCGACCCGCAGATTGCGAGTCGAGCACCCTAACCACCTGGCCATGCCGGGCCCCGCTGCTTTTCCTGCTGTAGGTTGTGCCTAAGTGAGATTTTTCTTGTCAGTAAACCTATAGATTCGTCACTATTTTCTGGAGAAATCTTTGGTCCAGTTACTTTATACGATACGATTTGACAGTTATAAACCAGATTTCTTATGAGACAAAATAAACAAATCAGAGGATAAAAAAAGAGATAGGAATATCTAAAGTTATTGTACAAAAGCATAAACTTACAACAATTACGTTTATGTATATTCTTGCGTGAAAATCCACCTTATTACGCAGACTCAAATTATTTTAAAACTTTTGTAGTAAGCCTAAAATCAGTTAGCAAGTTTGTCCCGATGAAACCGTAACGACGAAACATTGGCTAAAATTAAAAACATTTATAATAATAGGTCGTGTTTTGTTTATCTTTTTGGTTAAATAATGGTAACGTCAAATGCAAACGGTTAAAAATATTTGTTGTTATTATCCCAGAAGCTTTGATAAAAATATTTATGCAGGTGGATTATTCTTTCAAATGACGATGACTTTTATTTTTTTGCAGGTCACACGAAGATTATTGTTAATCAATAACTGGCTCATTATCTCCAGTTATGTCAAACTATAACTTTATGTTTATAAGCTTAATTATCAACCAATCAAATGATTTTACGAAAGAAAATCGTCGAAAGATATTGTTGCGTCAGCGAGGTCACGTGACTAGTATCACGCCACTCCTTCTCTCGAACCTTCGGGAATTATCGGGAGATTGCTAGATTGGGGGTAGTGTGGTATATATATAAGATGGTCACAACGTGACGGGATAATGTGTGTAGGTAATGAGTAATTGAACTGCAGTCAGAGAGTGTGTAATTGAACTGAGCATGTGAGACGTTCGCTGTTATAGT
>NW_013668549.1:143033-147597 GCF_000517525.1 Limulus polyphemus
GTGTCGCTAAAGTTTCGTCGGAAAGAATTTACGGGAAATCAATTAACAAACGGAGACGTAACAATATATTAACAAGAATATAGCTCTCGGTCACATATTCGCTTCTTTTTGGTGGATATATTAAATGTTGAATTTCTCTACCAGAATTTAGCTCTCTAACTCGCTAAAAACCGGGTTTCGATACCCGTGGTGGGCACAGCACAGAGAGCCCGTTGTGTAGCTTTGTGCTTAATAAGAAACAAACAAATCTTCTTAACTCTAAAGACAGCAGAATGAAGAAAATGAACCAATCTATGAACTTGGCGAATCTCCTCAAATGGAGTAACGTCAACGTCACACGCATGCGCATTACGGACAAAGGGTTATAATTTGAACAGGATGGGATTGGGTGATGTGCCATCACACTTTGTACATGGGGGTTTCTGACGTCTGTGTTCAAACAATAATAATAGACCGGTGTCGGTTTGGAATATGTTTTGTTCTTTAACACCTTTGAAAATGCAATGGTATTTTTTAAGGTTTATAAGGTTAAAGCGTTATCATGAGATAGTCACACAAAGAATATAACCATAGATTCATTTACGATTAATTTTTACTATCATTTTCAAGTGGTCATTGTTATCTTTGCTGTTCGTAGCCGAACAAATCGACCAATTGCTAACTGTAGACAGGCAAAACGGAGTCTGGTGGTTTGCGTGCCGGGCTGCGAATCGGAAGGTCTAAGGTTCGAGTCGTGATGTCGCTCAATATGCTAAACATTTTCAGATGTGGACGCATTATAAAAGTGACATCCAATCGCGTTATTCGGTTCCAAAAGTCAGACAAAGATCTGGTTCTAACTGGCTGCTTTCCGTCTGGTCAGTAGTTTAAAATTAGAGATGACTATACCTGAATTATAGGGGTTTCTGACCTGGCCGTTTAACTCATCTATGTATGAGATTCCGTTAAGGTTGAAAATGCCAAATATTTAATGTCTGTTGGTTTATCGTTTTTAGTTTTAAAATCTATGCTTTATGATAATTTATTTATTCATTGATACAGTGAAACGTTATTCAGAAATTGGAATACTTTTGAAAAGTTATAAAACTGATACTTCGATACCTGCAAGTGTTGCTGTTGTTACGTGTCATAGGAACAAATAAACAACAACAAAATACGCCGTAGCTATTTATTTCCGTTCTGTTTTATATAAAACTGAATTTATACTACCACCCCATACTATATACCCTAACTTCACGTTTCATAGCTAAATGAAATAAATAAATTTTGCGAAATCAAGCTTGACCAACAAAGAGGCAGAAAAGTGTAGTCGAGGCAGTCAAACGTCGGTAAATTCCTTTGTGAGCCCATCAAAATTAAGATCATTCATGAAATGAATTCGTGAATTATTCTATTCATAAAATAATTATTGGTAAAAATCAGTTAGATTAACAACTTCTAATATATAGAAAAGCCAGAGCGTTTTGATAACACTACGTTCCAACAATGGCTTTTATGTCATATAGCTTAGCAACAAAAGTATAACTTAATATTGTTGTTAGTCTATGTACTGAAAGTATAAAATGAAATGTAAAGACAAGAAAGCTGGAATCATATTTGTTGATTTCTTAATTTAGAGCCTCCGTTGATTGAATAGTATCAAAACTGTTGGTGGTATAACATAAAATAGCTTAATTCAGAAACGATTTAAGTTTAAAATTGAATCGATATTTTTACTTTAATGATAAATTGTATGCACTTGACTCTAAACTAGGTGATCCCAACATTCACTACACTTATAAGGTTTCACGGCCCCTCGTTACTAAAATCGTAATGAGCAGACAGTGATTGAACTATTTTATCTGGATAAATGCATTTTGGATTTTATGACTCCTTTTTCGAGACATCGAGAGAAGTTAAGCGTGACGTGACGCTACACACGCCGGATTTTATATAGGTCAGATATATAGTTCATCAGTGATTTCAAAAACAACCGACGAAGACTCTAGTATATACCTTCTTGTTACGTAATACAGAGACGCCAGTAGATACAGAAAACAGAGCAAGTGTCATAAATCTTGGAAGAATAATCATTTGTTAACAGTAGACAATTTACTTGTAAGGATGACGCCAACTAGAGCGCACACATCCGCCCCCCCGCATTACTGAATTGGGTGGTATGATGAACTAAACCCTCCTACCTATAAACTCTAGCCTAGATTATTTTTTTGAGACATAACCTGAGTTCGAATGTCTAAGTAGGTTGATAATCTAACAATGTATGTTGACATATTGTTGGAACTTTTGATCTCTTACAATTATTTGTCAAATCTTTCGGTGTGTGTGTGTGTGTGTCCGCTTATAACTGACGAACCGCAGGACTGGTTGTTACTAAATCTGGAGTGGATAATTCTTAGTCCCTTAGATTGACCTGGGTCATGTTTGATATCGATGATTGTACGATTCAATTTGATTCCTACGTTAAACCCTGTGTCTTCCTCGTGCGTTGAACGGGTACTTCAACTAGTCTAATATAAAGAACTTGTTTGTTTTGAATTTCGCGCAAAGCTACACGAGGGCTATCTGCGCTATAAAGAACTAGGGTACTTCTGATCTCTGTCGTTCATCGTTAAACGTTTTTCAACTATCTAAGTTTTAAAGAACCTACTTACAAAGACAGATATTGACTCTGCTCAATTGTTTACAAATAGTATTGACGAATTTCCCGTTGGCGTGATGGTTAGGGCACTCGCCTCACAGTCTGCGGGTCACGGGTTCGAATCCCGCCGCCGAACGTGATCGTCCTTTCAGCCGTGGGGGCGTTATAATGAGACAGTCAATCTCACTATTCGTTAACAAAAGAGTAGCCCAAGAATTGGAGATGGGTGTTGTTGAATAGTTGCCTTCCCTCTAGTCTATGACTTCAAATTTAGGGTTAGATAATCCTCTCGAGTAGCTTTGCGTGAACCTTCACAAAGAAACGAACAAAAATGTCCGCGATATTGTAACACTTTGAAGCTTATTCAGGTATCGTCAAGCCCTTACGATACTAAGAAATCACGTAAGGTCTAAAAAAAGGAGATGACTGAATAGTTTACTGACACAAAATTGAATCCTGACTCATTTGGAACTACTGTACCACGTCAACAGTCATCAAACTACTCTGAACTGTTAAATGGAATGACGTCTACAACTTAAAAACGATTTGTTTGTTTATAGCTACACAATGGGCTATCTGTGCCGTGTCCACCAAGGGTATCGAAACCCGGTTTATAGCGATAGACGTCTGCCGCTGTGCCACTGAGGAGGAGGTGAGGGATTTAAGAATGAAATATATTCACAGTTTTCCGTATATCTTGCAGCAGTGCGAGACCTTGGTTACTGCGTAAGGTTTTGTGCTTGCAATTAGCTGTGATAAAAATCAACCATGTTGAAGTGGCTTTGTAACCGTCTTTCTGGGTGTGGTGAGGTTTGGCTTTAAGACCTAATGACTTCTTTTATAACGATGAGTAAGTCCCTTTACATAAAAGAACTATTCTCGACTAGTGGTGAAGGTTGTGTTATATTACAGTTATAATGTAGAAAGAAGACAGAGCAGTATCTTAAAAGATTTAATGTTAAGAAATTAACCTCCTTTAGAGCATTTCTACCTTTCAAAAACTAAAGTTTAAAATATTGCTCTGAACAATTCATTATTTTCTACATCCTCACTATAAATACACACTACACATTTTCAGACTCAGCACAGCCACGTTGAAAACCACTTTTTATTTCCTAAACTAACTTATATTATTCCATCAACCACTTTTGTTCGTGGCAAAGTTACACGCATCTGTCTGTCAAGTATAGCTTTATTTTTGATAACTCCTGGTTGAAACTAAGACAACAATGTAACTATAAAAAGTAAGTTATGAATTAATTAAGTCAGTTATATATATAACAACCAACTGGTTAGATGTATTAAATGTCATCAAACAATACCGAAGACTACTTAAACACGTTGTTATTATAATATATTAAATCATTTTTTGAACGCCCTCTCTGTCAACAATACTTTTAGCTGTAATCTCAATAATATCTTACGAGATTCGGATAGAATAGGAGATTTGGATTAGTTCTAAATGCTAAATCCATTTACTGTACTGACAGTACGAAAATAATCTTTATTAATGTAATAATTAATAAAAAGAATAATATTCAAATTACTTTGAATATAATATCTAAAAATGTCAATGGCACTGACTTGAAAGAGAAGTGAAGCATCTATATGTTTACAGTAGTGTACATTCGATAACAAAAACTGAACGAAAAAAATCATTAGCAGCTAAACAGAAAATTGTATAAAATACCTGCGTCTATATGTTTATAATAGTGCACATTCAGTAATGAAAACTGAACGAAAAAAACATTAGCAGCTAAACAGAAAATTGTATAAAATACCTGCGTCTATATGTTTATAATAGTGCACATTCAGTAATGAAAACTGAACGAAAAAAATATTAGCAGCTAAACAGAAAATTGTATAAAATACCTGCGTCTATATGTTTATAATAGTGCACATTCAGTAATGAAAACTGAACGAAAA
>NW_013668550.1:0-23580 GCF_000517525.1 Limulus polyphemus
AACCACCTGGCCATGCCGGGCCATTTTTTGGTTAGGAAGTACTTGTTATCTGAAGAAATTTTCTGCAGGGTTCTTAAATAAATTCTACCTTTTTAAATTTACATTATAGCCCCATTTTTTAGATTTTTTACAATGACATAAATGTTATAGTACAGAAACAGTTTTGTAAAGTTTATCTATTTTTGTTCTGAAGTTCAGTAAAAATTCACTGGATAAGGTGCTAAACACATAAAGGTAATAATGTAAATTTTGGGCCAGAAAACTCTAAAGCTCTTCTGCAGTATTGCCACTAATGTCTCATTGTCAAGTTATCTGAAAATCTTCTCTGCATAAGCTGATATTTATGTATTACAAGAGTTAAAAATTATAGTCATAGTGATCTATACATGTACTAATAGGATTAATTTCACTGTTACGAGACAAATAAAATTTAGGATATAAAAACAAAAATTCTGTTATTTATGTCAACAGAAATTTCAATAAAAGAAATATAACTTTTTATGTTAAGACTGGTACCTGTAGAACTTGTAAGCTATAGCTTAAATGATACACAATGATCGTTACTTGTAGAGTTTGTAAGCTATAGCTTAAATGATATATAATGATCGATAACTATAGAACTTGTACGCTATAGCTTAAATGATATATAATGATCGTTACTTGTAGAGTTTGTAAGCTATAGCTTAAATGATATATAATGATCGATAACTGTAGAACTTGTACGCTATAGCTTAAATGATACATAATGATCGGTACCTGTAGAATTTGTAAGCTATAGATTAAGTGATTTCATATGATGACTGATATCTGTAGAACTTGTAACCAATGGTTTAAAAGATACAAAGCTTTTTTGCTTTGTATTTAGCTACGGCACTTACAGACAGTTTCAAAGTTTTCTACATATTTATCAAAATATCTAATCATAGTACATACAATAGGGTTTTTTATTGTATTTATTTTCACTAATTAGCCAGCCAGTTTTCACAAGTAACTGAAATTATGATGTTAATTTAAAAACTTTTTTTTGAAGATTTAGTAACGATTTTAGTTTGCCTCTCATCTGTTTGACCAAAGATAAGTTTATGTGCAGTCCTAGAACATGGTTTAATTCATTATGCAAATATATAAAGTGTTTTTATGAACTTCATCTGCTTTTCTGTTGGGTCTCAAGGCAATGTTTCTGCCTCCATGCTCAGTTATTATTTCATCAGACCTGCTGAAAAGACTTGGACGGAGTCTGAAACATGTTCTCAAGATGGCTGAAACCACCTTGGAAAGAAAGTACCTAAAATTGTTTTAAATAATTATAATATTTATTTTGTGAGATCCTCGAAGTTTTGTTCTATCGTTTCTTGTCCTGAGTAAACTGTTTTTTTTACTTTGAGGTTGTGATATACGGAATAGTGTACAGCTGTGTCATGTAATTAATGTGCTACTTATTTCAGCCATGTATGTTTTTCTGGATGGTTGTTACATAACTTTTGTCACAGAATAAAAATGATTTTCTACATAGAGCAGCTGTTGAGCATTGTTTCTGAATTTTAACATTTTCTAGAAATACATAATAAAAGTGAACTATCAAAAAATCAAATATAAATTGTTTTTTTTTTTTTTGGTGTTTGCTTGTGCCCACAGTTTTTCTCCCTAATGTACATGTACAACAACAACATGATGAGAGAGGAGTATAATAACTGTATATTTCCAGCCCTGAAGTATATATAAGAGAAAGGCAGGAAATGCATGGTGTTTTTGTCTTTCTATTGAATTTTATAATTGAATCTTTTTAAAGAATTTACTTTATAATGTTAACTTGAAGGAGAGAGAAAATAGGAATAAATTATAAATCTTAAAGTCATTATTATAATTATAACTTTAGTTTCATTTTCTATAAATTATTTTTCTTCATATTATCCCACGGTGGCTCATTGGTAAATCCTTGTGAGTTTATAAGTCTAGAAATTGGGTTTTGATATCTGAGGTAGGCAACAGGTAGCTTATTGTGTATTTTTGTGCCTTACAACAAATAAGTGAAACTTATGGTAGTTAGAAAATACCTATGTATGCTACTTAGTTTGTGAATAATTCATAATTAGGGCAGGGCGTGGCCTAGTGGTTAGTGTGACGGTGCTGACTACAGTTATGTTTGTTGTGACAATACAGAAAAGTGATAGTTACATAAAACTGACTTCACATAAGTTTCTTGTGACAATACAAAAGAATTATAGGTATGTAGGTCTGACTACAGTTGTTTATTGTGACAATACAAAAAATGACGGTTATATAGGGCTGACTAGAGCTAAGTTTGTTGTGACAATACAAAAAAATGACGGATATGTAGGTCTAATTACAGTTGTGTTTATTGTGACAATACAGAAATATGACTGCTATATTGAACTGATTACATCTCAGTTTGTTGTGACAATACAAAGAAATGGCGGTTGTGTAAGGCTGATACGTTTGTTGGATCAGATCACCAGACTGTTAATCCGGGTGGTATTGTTGAAAAGCTAACTCTAGTCATTTTAATTTGAATTGAGGATGAGTATGCATAAATACGTCTGTGTAACTTTGTTTGGAAGTCTGAAATGAACTAAAATGAAAGAGAACAGTTTTTATGCTGCACAACCAGAGAGCGAAGAGAAGATGAAACAACTGTCGTTGAGTTTAGTATTTACAATAACAATAATAAAAATTCAGGGAGATATTTTCAACTCCATCGCGACCCATTTGGAGATTCCCGCGACCCATTTTGAGAACATCTGGTCTAACCGGCAGAGTTTGTTTTTATCTCTTACAGAAAATTAAACAGAACGTTCGTAGTCTCATATATGTAGAAACTACAGTTCACATAACTCATTCTTCCATCAAGGTATAGCTGGATTTACAGTTGAGAGATAAATAAAGCGATACCTTATCCTGTATCGGGGTGAATGAGGTGACATCTCTTACCAGATCAGGGACGCCTTTCGGGTTTGTTTGACCTTTTCCATAATCTGAGGAGAAGGGCATTTTTTATAATATATATATATATTTACCTGAAACTACGCAAACAGTTTAGAACGTAAGTCTTAGCCGTAACCTTTCGTTTGAGTTTTAAACTAAGAGAGGAAGGAATATTTGATAAAACAAGCATTTAGTGGTTTTTCCTACGTTTTGGGCCAGGTGGTTAGGGCGCTTGACTCGCAATCTGCGGTTCAAATCCCCGTCACACTGAATATGATGTAAAACAGCAATCTACTCAAAGTGGAACTATCGTAAACTTTTGTAACTTCGCCTCCACCCGTATAATTGGCCTCACCAAGGAACATTAATATCGGGTATTTTTGTAAGTTTTCCTCCACCCGTATAATTGGCCTCACCAAGGAACATTAACATCGTGTATTTTTGTAAGTTTTCCTCCACCCGTATAATTAGCCTCACCAAGGAACATTAACATAGTGTATTTTTCTAACTTAGCCTCCACCCGTATAATTAACCTCACTAAGGAACATTAACATGGTGTATTTTTGTAACTTCTTGTTAGTAGTTTGCTTACTTCCTGACGATGAAACTATCATTTAGACGTTTTCATGTAGAAATAAATATATGAGCGCCTTGTGTCCCTCTTAAAAAACTAATAAACTCTTTTCGGATCCCTCCAGTGACTCAGCGGTAAGACTGACGGCTTATAACGCTAAAAACTGGGTCTCGATGCCTGTAGTTTAGCTTTGTGCTTTACGACAAATGACACTCGGAAAAATTCTGATCTGAAAAATTAATGGTCTTTCTTAATGATTATTTATAATATTTTCATATACAATCAGATATGTAAATAAACTGAGAACATAAACTCTTTTTGCTGTAATTCAATACCAAATTGGTTCTTTTTGACTGTATAACTATCAGCTTTTACAAACTGGGTGCTATTCTAACGTGGGATTTATCACATAAATTTAAAACAGGTTTTTTTATCAATCGATCCCTGACTCATTCAGAGCGTATTTGTTTAAACGCTCCAGTATTTCCGAGATTTTGTAATATTTTCTGAAAGCCCCCCAGTGACAAAGCGGTGTGTCTACGAACTTACAACGCTAGAAACCAGGTTTCGATACCCGCGGTAGGCAGAACACAGATAGCCCTTTGTGTAGCTTTGTACTCAACTTCAAATAAACAAAATAATAAACAATTTCCTGAAAATTTGCCAGAATACAGCTTATTTTACGAATGAAACGGTGTTCCGTAATCGTGAAAGGAAGTACTTACGAAAATGCAGAGATTTTGTACACTTAGTAAAGGCGATTTTTCGCTAAAAATTGGCTTCTGGCCATCAGGCTTTGTAAATCAATTTCACTGAGAAAACAATGCTTTTCTTTAAAATCGCTTATACCAGTCGTTCCGTAATCAAGTATCACTTACGAAGCTTTCCTACAAGCGCAAAGCAAGCTTTCGGAATATTACCGTATAGTAGGTGTGAATGTGATCGCGCTGGAATGCCCATGACAGAAAAAGTAGGCCTTAAAAGAGGTTAAAAAAAAGCTTCTTCTCTGACAAAGGTGACATACAAATAAACACTAGAAGCGAAGACCGCGTATTTTCAAGGAAGATCCAGAAGAGGTACCTAAACACTAAAAGAGGAGTGTTAGAGAGGACGATGGCGGACAGACAATAAACACAAGATGCTTACCATGGTCGGCTTGACTTGATTGATTACCATCACCTAAAAAGCTTCTCAACTTTAGTGCTTTGTAACTATTCATCCATACACACCTCAACCTTTTCAACTACAGCAGAATGGTCGGCAGATCGCACCCTACCAACCCCTGTAATTTACTTACTTTTTTTCTAATTTGGCGGGGATGCTATCTACTGTACAATCTGTAATTTTTTTCTGGTTATATCAAAGATCGTTTGTAAGAAACAGTAGGCATCTTGACAAAATTGGTTTCTTTTACTGCGATGATTAGAATCCTTTAAAACATCCCGTATGAACGTGAAAGGTTCAAAACACGCATGTTTCAATATCTTTTAATAGGGCGTTAACTTCCCACTTTGACTGAAGTGACTTCTGTAACACACGGATAAATTATTCATTCACTCTCTAACACAAGGATAATAAGGTATTCATTCACTCTCTAACAAAGGGATATAATATTCATTCACACTCTAACACAGGAATAAAGCATTCATTCCGAAATATAACTGAAAATTCCTTATAACACATAAAGACCCTCATTCAACACGTAATTAAGTAACTAAGTAAAAAAAAAAAAACCTTCTAGCACATATAATCATTCTTCGCAATTTAAGTGCGTTATAAGAATAACGGTCAAACCACGTTATTCGATCTGACAAAATTTGACTGTTGGTGGTATTGACTAAATGTCTCAGCTCTAGTCTGTCACTTCATGATTAGTGATAGTCTTCGAGTAACTTTTGGTTTTATGATTTATATTCTATTATTCACATAGATTTGAAGGATATAGAAATAATTTTGAATGCATAAAGAGTAATGGGTAGGTAGTATTAAATTACTGGTCACATGTGTATTTTAAATGTTGTAGCAACCAAAATACTAATGAAACGTTTTCTTCGTTAAAATTCTTTTCTTTCCATTTTGCAACACAAAGAAAAGTCAACGAGATAATAAATATTTAAAAATGCAAATTTTATTTTTATCTAACCACTGGTTCTTATGAAATATTTTACAGTATCATAATAGAAATAAACTAATGAGGACAATTTAAGAAATTTTTAGTAAACTTTTAACTTGCAGCTCTCTAAATATAATCAATTTTTATGAAAAGTGTTATAAATAACGTTCATTTCCCTATCACCGAAAGCTTAATTTAGCATTAATTATAACTTTTCAACATCTTTATTCAATTGAAGGGAAAAAAAGTATCTGTCTATAGTGTACAATTGAAACAATATAACTTGATAACACGCCTGAGGGACCACCCTCGCTAACAATATCGATAAATTATTCATGTTATTTCTACTACAACACTGTATGGAAATGTTTATCAAACGTATAATACTGTTAAAATGATTACATTGTTATTGAATTTTAAAATTTCAAACTTCCGTTACTGGCTTCGTTGAATAATTCAAGTAAATATAAGGTTGATTATAAATATTTATTTAGCTCAATGATGCCTTCTTGACAAAAATAAAATAAGAATTTAATGCTTTGTAATATTAAAAACGGTGTTTCTCCTCGGCTAAAAACCACGATGTTCAAAAACGTTAAAGATAAGAAAAAA
This sequence comes from Limulus polyphemus, assembly GCF_000517525.1. Lineage (NCBI taxonomy): Eukaryota > Metazoa > Arthropoda > Merostomata > Xiphosura > Limulidae > Limulus > Limulus polyphemus. Next base: position 6,243 of record NW_013668550.1, read on the forward strand.
ATTATTTATTTAAATAATTGTATTCATGATATCAATCTAACTGCGGGAGCTAAAGAAAGTTGTTGTTTTTTTGTTACGGGAAAAAAACACGTATCAAAAGTTATCATGAAATGTCACATAGATTTCACTCTATCAATTTACATAAATTGTTCATTACTTTATTTGTCTGCTCTGTATTATCTTTTTTGTTTCTATTCGTGGGTTAAAACTGTCATCCCTTTTTCATGAACTTTGAGAGTGAAATTAGATTTTTCAAGAGAAAGGTGGTTAGGGCGGTTGACTCGCAATCTTGACTCGCTACACGACGTCTTTCACTACTTCAAAGTAGCGGCAAGTTGTTTGACACATAAAACAACAACATGGGGTCGAGAGTGAGAAAATATATATAAACTACTCAATAAGCTGATAATCAAACACTGAATTTTCAGTTTTCCATTAAAATAAAGATATCTTGATATCGTAACTGTACATATAGTATATGATCATCAGTTTCAGACATAAAAAGTTTTATAGATTTATGTTTCCAGTGTTCTACGTTAAAAATATTCCAACGTCTCAGTTAACAAGAATAAACGAGTTTACAGATTTAAACTTTGAAATACCTCGGCGAGGAAACCTGGCGATTTGTAGCTTCCACAACAATATGGTTTTAATAACATAATAATGAAGACTGTTGTGAAAAAGTAAAATAATAATGTAAAAAAATTATTCATGCAAATGTAAGCTATGATATTTATTAAGAAAGAAGTTGATGAATCATTATATGGTCAGATATATTTTTTAAATATTAAACTTTTCGCCCATATATATATATATATATATACATCTAACTCAGAACAAGGACTATAAACCAAACATATCTTGTGCCATAAATATTTACAGTGCCTTGCAAAAGTATTCACCCCTACCAATAATGTCACATTTTGATGAAATACAAATGATGTAAACTATTTTTTATAATGAACTTGTTTTTATTCAAAAGTCTAATGATGAAACTTAATACTGTTATATGTGAAGGAGGTTGAATGTCAGCAAAACCTGCAAAGACAGTAAAAATTGAAATTTGCTGATTGCATAAGTATTCAGCCCCCTAAGTCAGTACTTGATGGAAGCACTTTAGGCAGTAATTACTGCTGTGGGTCTTTTTAGATGGATCTCTACCAGCTTTGTATAATGGGATTGCATAATTTTTGCCCATTTTTCCTGGCAAAACTGCTCCAATTCTAACAAGTTCGTTGGGGATCGTTGATGGAGTGCAATCTTCAAGTCTCACAATAAATTTTCCATTAAATTCATGTCAGGACTTTGACTGGGGCACTCCAAGTCGTTCACTTTCTTCTTCTGAAAACACTTCAGTGTGGCTTTGGCCTTGCGCTTCGGATCATTGTCCTACTGAAATGTGAATATTCGACGCATTTTTTAGATTCTTGGGTGACTCAAGCAGGTTTTCTAAGATTCGCCTGTACTTTGCATCATCAATCTTCCCCTCAATCCTGACAAGTTTCCCAGTCCCTGCTGATGAGAAGTATCCACCATGCTTGACAGCTGGGATGGTGATAATTGGATGATGTGCTATGTTGGGCTTGCGCCAAACGTAATGCATTGAATTTAGACCAAAATGCTCAACTTGTGTCTGACCACAAAACCTTCTGCCATATGTCTCCAGTATCATTTACATGCTTTGTCGCAAACTAATTACGAGATTTAAGATGATTATTTTTCAGTAATGGCTTCTTTCTTGCCATTCGTCCATACAGGCCAGCTATGTTTAGGGACCGGGATATTGTCGATATATGAACATTGACTCCCATCTCAGGCATGGACCTTTGCAAGTCTTTCAAAATCATTGTTGGCTTCACAGTGGCATCCCTCATTAGTTTCCTGCTTGCCAGGCTGCTTAGTTTGGAAGAGCGACTTGACTGAGTGGTATGAAGCACATTTCACTTCTTAATGATGGACTTAATTGTATTCAGAGGGATAATCAGCGACTTTGAAATTTTCTTGTAACCTTCTCCTGATCTGTGCTTCTCTACTACTTTATCCCTGACTTACTTGGGAAGCTCCTTGGTCTTCATGGTTGTTTGTCATATCACTATGTGAGTTGTGGCTTGAACAGATGCGTTCACTCTAAAGTCAAGTTAAACCACTTTGATTACACACAGACAGAAACCATTACACTAATTTTGTGACATTTCAAACTAATTTTTTTGCACATGAACTGATTTAGGGTTATCGTTGCAAAGGGGTTGAATACTATGCAATAAATAATATTATAATTTTCTTTGAAAATCCAACTTATTTATATAATATCAACTTTTTTAGCTTTCTCAGTTTAGAGTAGATTGTATAGATTCTAAATCTAAAGTTTCATGATTACAAGCTCAGACAGCAACAAAATGTGAAAACTTTGCAGGGGTGAATACTTTTGCAAGGCACTGTATATCTGATTTTGAACCAGTTTCTGTTTTTATAATAATATCCTGTTTAAATTATTTTCAATCTTGAGACTCAACTGTTTTACTTTTGATCAGTAGTTTTTAGTATACCAAGAGTTTTTATTGTATCTATTTCTCAAGGGCACAACTAGAAATGTATTTTGATTTCATTCTTTGTTTTTTTTTCAGTTTTATAAGACTTACTCATGATTCAAAATGAGCTCTTACGGATCTGCCAAGATTGAGCACAACGATGGTGCTAAACTGAAGAAGTCTCAGGTTTTATCTTGAAACAGAAAAAAAGAACAAAGTAAAATATTTATATCAACATGCTTGTCTTTTTTTAACGTGAGCAAACTTGATGGTGTTAAAATAAAGAATATATAATAGATTTTTTTAAGTAGAAATTGGAGCGTTTACTGCACTTACTAAAATATCAAGACTGTTTCTAATAGAAATGTAAGATACACACTTTACAAGTTGTTGTTTTTTTTCATAACAGCTTACTACAAAAGTTCTTATATATATATAAACCGTTGTCTACATGAGAACGTTTGACTAAAGTGAGAAATATTTCATTTATAATGCTTTATTCAAAAACAACTTGAAATACTAGAACCAAGAAAACTTAATAATTTCCGTGTCCAAACAGAACAATCTAATGAATGCAAGAAGAGGGAAAACTTTGAAATAATTTGACATTAAAGACTCACAAAGCCTTTCATGTGTGCCATAATGAATGTTTGTATCCGCATGATAAATAACGAGTAAACAAATTAGTCTTAATAACTTATTCAAATACCATTAAAAATGTAAACATTTCTTTATAATTACATTTTTATTTACCCAGGTTAATGCTCTATTAAATGTCTAAGTATCTAAAGTTGGGATCTTTCTTTACAGAAAATAGTTTCATTTAATTTTGCATATTTTTATGTTAGTACTTTTATAAGTGGTTGCATGTTTCTTATAGAAAATGCCAACTTGAATACCAATTTTCTACTAGTGATATATTAAGGCTCAAAATAAATGCAACACTTTATTTAAAACTTTGTATGTTTATTTTTCTCACTTCCTGTCAGTGGTTAACGCATTGTATTAGCTCAATTTACTCAATATTATATTCATTATTTCATAGCGCCTCTCCCCATTTCTTCCACTTTGCATTTGTTTCTTTTGAGTTTCGCGCAAAGCTACACGAGGGCTATCTGCGCTAGCCGTCCCTAATTTAGCAGTGTACGACTAGAGGGAAGGTAGCTAGTCATCACCACCCACCGCCAAGTCTTTGGCTACTCTTTTACCGACGAATAATGGGATTGACCGTCACATTATAACGCCCGCACGGCTGAAAGGGCGAGCATGTTTGGTGGGGCGGGGATTCGAACCCGCAACCAGCAGATTGCCTCCACTTTGCATTCTGTGAGCTGTTTAACTGCCTAGCTTTTTAATTTGTTTCTTATTCAGTTTCTTGAACATAAAGTGTCCATATCTACATTGTCAATGAATATAACGAAATACAAATCTAATATTTACAAATCTCGTCAACCATGCATAGTTTTCATTAAAGTGTTTGTTGTAAGGTATTTTTTATATACATCCTACATTATATCTTCAAAATTTTTACACGTGAACGACACGACATCTTAATAATATTGGGACTGTGAGTTATGTGTCCTCCTTGCTATAATATTGTGATGTATCATTGCCCATAACACTGTGGATCGTGGCCTGGACAATTCTATACCCGAGTCACTGCATCCTTAAACTCCTGGATAGTGTGTGAATTACTTTCGAATCTCCAAGGAGTAAAACGTCTGAGGGACTCAAATAAGGTGACATATAACGGGATAACTCACATTCATGGACCTCAGGAATAAACAAACTCTTCGAATGACGTTACATTCTGAAAGTTTTGCAACAAATATTCAGCACAATGTTTGCTACTGTGTTACTAAATGTTGCCAATTTTCGTACCGTTCATTTGTTACACGTCAAAGTTATTACATATATAAAATGCAGGATGTATAACATTTAGCGTGTATATTCTTAGTTTTAACACATTATTTTATTCTATTTGACTGGTTTAAAAAATACAATTAGCATCCAGAAAGAAAGGAATGTTTCGATACGAAGTCAAGAAAAAAAAAACAATTTAATGATGTGCGATGTAATTGAAAAAATCATACAGCTTGTCATTTGAGCATACAAATTGTTTCACAAAATATTTAACTTAAAATTTTGAAACTCTTGAAATAAATACAGCAGTAAGTTCGAGTAAAAATGAAAAGATGTATGCTCAGACAGTGCAAGTAGTTAAATAAATCTTCACTAGTAGGTTTGTGTGGTTAAATATATATTTTGTAAATATATCTTTTCATATTTTCACACTGTTTGTTTATACGAACTTCGATCTAATAGAATCGATTAAGCTACGAACAAAACGAAGTGACACTGTGAGAAACAGTTCAAGATGTGTTCGTCAATATTATTAGAATAGTTCTTGCGTTATATCGATACCCCAACTCTTTGTAAGACCTGCGTTATTAAACGTTTATTCATCACTAAATATTAACTTGAAAAAAGGTAATTAAAAATAAACGGCGCTTTTATCACAATCTAAATGATTGCGCGAGATTGTAGTGAATGATGTCTGTTTGTTTATTTGTTGCTAAGCGCAAAGCTACACAATGGACTATCTGTGCTCTGTCTATCAGTGATATCGAATCCCGATTTTTAGCTACCAGAGGGCAGGGGCGTGTTATAAATGATTTAGTATCGGATATTTTATTTTATTTTTCAAATGTGCTTTGTCACTATTGTGATAAAGCAAAGGATGTTTTCTTTTTCATATTTTTACACTTATATATATTATTAAACAAACTTGTCATAGTGAAGATATTTTTCATTATTGGATCAACTATTGGGTGCTTTGCAGACGGCACGCTACTACAAGCAAATGTCGTTACAGTTGTTCGCAAACTACATAATTACGGTGATTTAAACGCTTGTATATAGAGTCCCCTTTGAGACTGCCCTCTGTCCAGAACTTTTTAAATTAAATATTATAAATTTTGTATAAATCCCCTTCATTCTAAACCATTATTGGACTAAAGTTTCTGTGTGTGTATCCACTTATAACCTTCGGATATGTCCCCTTAAGTCACCCCCGAGGTACATATGTCTTTCCCATGCATAATGAGTATGTCAGCTAGTATATCATAAATACAATTTTATTGGATAAAGTTACGCAGGTATTGCAATCGGGTCCGTGTGTGTGTCTGTCTGTGTTTCCGCGAGAGTATCTCAAAAACTGATAGGCCGATGTATACGAAAGTTTTACACAAGATGAGAAGTCAGTATGGGACAGTTCTCCCTAATTTTGGTCCCAATCCAAATTAGGATATGGATTCTGGATCACTTTGAAGCGTTTTTTATAATGGAGAAATAGGTCGTTTTCGAGTTTTGGATTAATAACTCTGTAAAGTGTGATCAAATTTATACCAAATTTCATGAGCACATTAAGGTTGAGACTTCTCATCACACTACAAAAAATGATTCGGATTGTTGATCATTCTGGATCTGAGAAGGATTTTCTGAGTTTTCTAGGGTGAAATTTGACGTTATCCAATATAAACTCATGCAATCTCGAAAAGGAATGGTGGGGCAAGGGTATGTAATATCTTTGATTGCTCTTGTTATGAATAGTATATTAACCACCAGAGTTATATGCCAGAACAGAGTTTATTTTGTGGATTTTTCTGATCATAATCCATTTAAAACAATAATGCACAAAAACAACACAAGAAATATTAGAAATAAATATCTAAAGAGAGATTAAGATACAAAGTTTTTAACATCACATTAAAACTACATTAATTTTAACACAACATCCTGAGTATTTAAAATAGACATAGAAATGCTGTCGCAAGGTCAAAAACTAGAAATTAAAATAATATGTTGTATATTTTCCCGTAAGACATGTTATAATAAGAGCTTGAGAAATATGATATATGAGCCAATTTTAATTACAGAATAGCAAAAAAAAACTGGCTAACTGCTACAATTTTGTGCTTAATGCGGTGAAAGAGAAAAAAAAATCATTACTAAAAATTCAGAGACGATTTTTCATGCAAATATTTAGTCAATACAATAGCTATTATTTTAAACTATATATCAAACATCCACCGTTATTGTAACACCACGATCTATATTGTACACTGAAACACGTTTTTACATATCACAGTCGGCAGTGAGGACTCCGTTACCTCATCACATCTTCATTTAGAGCTTAACATTTATCTCGCTAAAATCAGGTTCTCGGTCGGAATTCATTGAAAGCTGTGCTGTTGAAGCAGGTTTTAATTAAGAACTATAGAACCAAATTCTCATTCAGAATTCAGCAAATCTGAAGCTGTAAAAGCAGGTCTTCTTTTAGATCTGAACAGTCGTCTAGCCGTAGAACCATTTCTTTATTCAGATTTCAACAAGGATTCAACTGTAATCGCAGTTCTTAATTTGAATTCTACAATGCTCTAGACATAGAACTAGGTTATCATTCAAAATTCGACACTGTTTCTTCTGTAAAAGTAGGGCCTCATCTATAGCCCGCTAATAGCTAAGTCGTAGAACCAAGTTTTCTTTTAGAATTCAACAAAGATTCGACTTTTCATATTTTCACTTAGAATTCACAATGATTCAGCTTTGTAATCAGGTTTTCGTTCAGAATTTAAACAGGGCTTAGCTGAGAAAACAGGTCTTGATTTTACAGCTCAACAACAGTCTAACCATAGAACTAGGTTTCTATTCAGCACTTAACAGTGATCCAGCTGTTAAAGCAGATTTTTATTTAGAATTCTACAATGATGTAACTAAACTGCCAGGGTTTTACAGCTCAACAATGGTTTAGACGCAAAACTAGGTTTTCATTCAGATTTGAACAATAATTCAGCTATAAAAATATGTATGTACTTAGAACTCAATAGTATAACCTGGTTTTTGTTTAAAGCTCAAAAACGGTCTAAGCACAGAACCACTTTTCCATTCAAAATTTAACAAGGCTTCACAAGTAACAATATATATGGAAGCTCATCAAGGATTTTCTTCAGTTAAAATTCGGAAGAGCTCAGTTGTATCTCCAAATACTCAATTCAAGCCCAACAACAGCAACTCGTTTGTATCGCAAGGTTTTCATTCACAATTCTTGTTCATAAAAATGATTAGACATTTCTCATTTAGAACAGAATAAAGATTATATATTGAAGCATCATGTTCTCTCTCATTCAGAAGTTTGTCTCATATTTTCATCATCCTGCTCAATCAAGGGAAGTTCTTCATTGATGCTAAGCATTGGTTGTGTACTAGACTGTTCAACCATTTCTTTCTTATCATGCGATGAAAATGTTTCAAATTCAGTGCTCTTGCTAGTACACTGTTCAATGGGCTGACATTTTATTTCAATAAAAACATCATCAATTTCCGATTCAGATTCACATTCTTCAGTTTTCGCTCTTTTATACAACTTTGGCGATACTGGCAACCTCCAATTATTATCAAACTCTTCATTACATTTTGTTATTATTGTTTCACTTTCTGAACATGGCAGATTCCCTTTGGGTTTTGATTTTAAGTGATACTGTCTTTTAGCTTTTAGTCGCTGAAGCTTCTGGGTGCTTTGGCTAGAGAGAGATCGTAACAGGCTTGGTAGACTCTTTAAGGAAAGTTTTTTAAGTGAATTATCCGATGCTACTTTTCGACCTTTGTTTAATTTACTGTCAGAAGCAATATAAGTCATACTTCGTGACTTGGGATTCTGAATATTGTCAAAGCTCACGCAAAGGTGGTTAGTGTTCAGATAGCTTTCTGTACTGGCTTGCAACCTCCCCTCACTACCTCCCATCACGTCGGTAACAGAAGTCCTAAGCCAGTTGTTGACTTTGTCTTCTACACATTCCTTTTCTGTATCTTGTGAAATATTCTCTTGAATTTCTATTTGGGGATGAACGGTTATCTCAGCAGGTTGAACAGAAGAGTCAGGAAGTGAAGTGTCATGGGTGTTTGAAGAGTCCACTTTATGATCGCCTGTAGACTGGTCACTAGATAAAATGACATGATCTTCTTTAGAGGTCAGGACTTCACTACTATCCTCATGGCTCGTTTCTGCTAGTCTGTTATAAAAGCAGTTGAATTTTTCTTCTAGTTCTTTATTCTTAAATGTTAATGGAAAACTAGGATCTTTTTTAGAGCAACTAGGACAAAATCGTCCAAACTGTTGTGATCTGGGATCATATCCTTTTCCAATAACTCGAGGAATACGCGTGTCATCAACTGCCACCTCACGACATAATTTTGAATTATCTTTTGCTGTACTTATCATTCCTCGCATGAAACGAGATTCCCCATTCACAATTGGTCTTTCCCTAACAGATGGGCATGGCCGAAATCCATGGCATTGTTCAACTACCACTGGACTGATTGGAGTACGATCTTTAAGAGTTGGAAGTCCTGATCGGGTGTGTTGAGAATCCGATTTGTCACTGCTTACACTTGAACGAGACATGCGAAAAGTGGATGTTGAAGAATCTTGCCTACTGCAAGACATGCTCGAATCTTGAGAATTCTTGCGAATTAAATTCCACGAATTTTGACGTGCGCCATGTTCCAAGAGTCGAAGCGGAATTGCATTCTGACGCCAACTGTCAGACCGAGATGAGAAGTTGTCACTGGAGACACTCGCGCCTGTTTTAGTGCCACGTTCTAGATTTTTTTGTATTTGTGCAATTGCGAAAGTATATGTACTGGGATCGGTTTGTACCTCAGATTCTTGACAAAGAAAGTATCTCATTGCAAATGATTTCCAACGGCTTCTACGTTCCGTTAGTTTGGGTTCATCGATGACTTTGTGTTGACCACATTGACACGTTGGCTGGTCACTTTCGGCGCTTTTACGTTCAGCAGCCGAGTTGGTATTAGCTGGTGTATGGCGATTAGAAAAGTTGGAACTGTGACGGCATCTCCCAATACCACGAGTAACTCTCGATTCTTCTATTCTTTTGCAAATAAGCACACAATCTTTTTTAAACTGTTTAGTAAAAATGGCGTACAAAAATGGATTGGCACAACTATTTAGAGGGAGGATAAAAATTGTAAAGACTTTTGCTTCTTCCAATGAAATAAGGTGAAGCCCAAAGACTGCTGTCAGTGAAAAGAATGCTATAGGAGCCCAGCAAACAAAGTCGGTGAAAACAAGAAGAGCCATTCTCTTCGCAATTCGTGAATCGTTGGAATTCCAGGCTTGTGATCCTCTAATAGCACAGTACATCTTCAGGTAACATCCCATTAAGATTAGAAAAGCGATACCATTGATAAAGATGAGAAACACGACATAACCAAGTGACAGAGTTGACCCTGTCTCAAAAGGCAAACAAACAGCAAACTTTCTGTAGTCACTTACACCACATAGAGGCATAACTGCCATAATCAAAGCAAATGTCCAGCCAGCAGCCATAATGTATGCAGCATGCTTTAAAGACAGGCGTTTGTTCACGTACATAGCGTGAGTAATGGCGTAGTTCCTTTCTAAAGTGATCACTGACAAGGTGTAGACGGACAGCTCACTGCTCAGGACTCCGAGGAACCCTGCTATCTGGCATCCTGCCGAACTTTGCCAAGAAATGCCGTACACCTAGAAATAAAACAAAACAAGATGTAGAAATTTGAATGTTAAAACCTAAACCTTTAAGCTTTTATAATTCAAGAGACAATTAAACTAAAGGAAAAAATATTTCGTATTTCAAAAATGGATTCGAATGGTAGAATACTATTTTAAGAACATTCACAACACTCATCTTACTTGAATACAAAAATACTACCGTTGTGTTCTGAACCTAGAACAAACGGTGTTTTGATACTGTTCCTTCACTACAGAATAACTACTACAAGGCTGAAGTTTAGAAAATAGGCAGCAATTAAGGTACAAGTTCCATCTTTGATATTCCCAACAAATATTTATTTACTGTATGACTCTATCATTCATTTCATTTGTTCTTTATTATAATTTATTACATTGTACGTTCGTTAACATTTTTTCTGTACTATTTATACTGTCCTATATGTCATAGTCATTTATCTCAGATATCAGGTTAACCTTAAAGTTACTCTGTCGAGGCCTGGCATGGCCAGGTGGTTAAGGCGCTCGACTCGCAATCTGTGACGGTCAATCCCACTATTCGTTGCTAAAAGAGTAGCCCAATAGTTGGCGGTGGGTGGTGATGACTAGCTGCCTTCCCTCTAGTCTTACACTGCTAAATTAGGGACAGCTATCGCAGATAGTCCTCGTGTAGCTTTGCGCGGAAATTCAAAAATAAACAACCAAACAATACTCTGTCGAGACCGATTAATTAGCTTTCTTTAATCATAGAAACTTTTGGAACCTTGCCTGCTGTTCTATAATTAAGACCAATTATTGTTAATTATTATCGTAGATGTTTAGCAACCCTCCTAGTAGAAGTTATTACATAAATGTTAAGAAGAATTTTGGAAAGTTGTGGAACATTCTTCAAGGAACATTAAATCTACGATACTAGATGAAGCAAGCCAGTAGTACTTCATGCGTTCCGTAATTGGGATATACAGATGTACTTGATTTTTTCATTAACCTCTTTTGGACCAAAAACAATTTAATGATAGAAAAATTTAAAGTCATTCAGAAAGTATTCATTTAGTGTTTTGAATACAAAATATACAGGAAAAGAAAAATCATACTTCGGGTGTGTGCCAGATATCTCTAGTTTGCGAGTATAACTATGAGTAAACGCTGTTCAATAAGTATGTGCCATATATGACCCATGTGACAATAAGAGGTTAATGTTACTTTCATTAACAGTATTGATTATAATGTTTAATATATCTGTTCTTTATTATATTTAGTTTCTTATTATTATATTTTTATTATGCAAATTATTTTGCATTGTTAGCTGTTAGTTCAGTATACAGTATACATGACTAAATTAAATCTGCTATAGTAGCCGAATCTGGTGAGCTATTATTGAGTTTACAGCTAAAACTATAGCTAACAGCGAAGGTATCCAACTGACGAAATGGTGCATTCTATTAAGAGTTAGAGTTTAAACGTCGAAACATTAAAAGCAATAAGCCTAAAATTTTTGATAAAAAATCCCGTAAATTGCAAACGCTTTTTTCTCAACATTCCTTTTAATTTGTCAATTTAGGATTCAAAATCAGAAGCGTGTAAAAATAGCATTTAATATCTGTCTTTTTTTTTTCACCCAAAAGTGACTGCTCAAGAGGCCTTATGTTTCAATAACGGAATCCGTAATTTTACCTGTACGATGCGAAATAAAAGTATATATGATACGTTATTTGTATCACTCACTATAAAAGGCTTATTTCCTTTGTCACTCTGTTGAGAACGTATTCACGTTCCTTTTTTTTTTTTGGTAATGTCCAACTATGGTGTTTGTGTTGAATGTTCAATATCCTTTGAACAGTCGAAAGAGTTAAAAATTTGTGTCGGAATGTCCGCACTATGTTTTCAACTTCCTGACCTAGAATACAGTGAAAGGCTCAAGTCTCTTTCAGAGTGCACACGTACTTTTGTTCACGATAACATTTCATTTTTCTGCGTAGTTTTTACTAAAAATGTGGTTATTAAAGAATTACTTCGAGGCTGATGAAATAAGTGAAGAGTAGGTGCATTTTGGAGATAGAAAAAAATTCGTTTTAGTTAAATTCTATAATTTTCGTTAATCATATAAGAATGGGTTCCTGTCATTTTTGACAGACTTTTATACTCGTGTAGTATAATACTTCAAAAGTTACGGGTTTAAACGCCAAAGGCTGGCGAAGCATTAGAAACCGAAAGACCTTTTGTCTCACATCATCCAAGTCAACTGACAAGTTCTGACATCCAATGAAAGGCCTCTTGAACAGAGAGTTACTTGTGGAGACAAAAGATAGATTTCACATGCTAATTTCAAACATCTCTGATTTTGAATCCTAAATGGACAAATTAAAGAAACGTAGAAAAACATCCACAGTTTATTATAAATTTTAGGCTTATCGGTTTTCAATGTATTTTATTCTTTATAAGTAAAAACATAAGAAAAGTATATTTAATTAACTATACTCATTACTGGGTTGCTTCTAGTAACTATCAAAGAAGGTAACTTGCTTTGATCAGAAGTTAATAATTTAATTAAATGTCTGCAAGGTTTGCTGGCACTCCCAGCATGACTTGAATGTCTGAAAATTTTATTGACACTCCCAGCAGGGCCTTAAAGTCTGGAAATGTTACTGATACTTCTAACAGAATATTAAAATCTCCAAGACTTAGTGGTGTTCACATTATCAATCTCTTGGTTACAAACCAAGTTAAGGCTTATTTCCGTGAACAACAGTCTTTACAATACTGGGCATGGAGAAACGAAAGACGAAACAATCTTTAAATATATATATTAAAATAATCACATTAGATAACAAAACTCATACTGTAGGAAGTAATATGAAAACATATTAGCTGACAGTATGAAGAACAATGTATAGTATAGGTAGTAACCGAAAACATTATACCTCACATTAGGTAAAAACAAAACTAATACAACAAGAAGCAATATGAAAACATCCTCACTCATATTAGTTGATAAAACTCATAATAACTAGAATAATATGAAGACGTATTAGCTTACATTAATAAAATAATGTATAGTATAGGAAGTAACCAAAAACATTCTACCTCACATTAGGTAACAAAACTCATACTATAGGGAATAATATGAAAAATATTCTAGCTTACACTAGGTAACAAAATCCATTCTATAGGATGTTACATGAAACATTCTAGCTCATATTACGTAACAAAATCTATTATGTAGGAAATAACATGAAACATATTCGCTCATAAATTACACACACATACAGAGCTGAGTGAGGATCATGCTTAATGGCAGTATTTAAGCAAACAAACAGTAGTTAAACAAAGCAAGATTCAGTGGTTATGCTAATATGACTAAATCCCACACCCACCTTTGACTGTTTCAAAATCCGTACTATAGGAAGTAACATGAAACGTTCTAGCTCATAATGGGCAACATGTAGTTGTTGTTAAATGCAACTTAACGTTCGTCCATTATACTAACTTACTTGAAATTCCCCTAATGTGGAAGCGTCCACCACGGCTAGGATCCCGAGATAAATCCCCAAAAAGAAGTCAGCGGTGGCGAGATTACAGACAAGAAACCTTGGAACGTCCATTGTGCTCTGACCGAACATTATGACCACCACCACCACACCGTTCCCTAGCATAGCAAGAAGGAACACTATCCAGATTCCACAGCGTAAAGTCCACCAGCCAAACAGGTCGTCACAAGGAAGAAACGGATCTGAGACAAACACACGTTTATAGGTTAATCCTAAAATTACAGTAGTTTGAGAGTAAACTAAGTAAAATGTGGTCTACATAGCAAATTTTGTTTTCATTGAAAATCTAAATTTCTGGTAAGAACTGACTTATTTGCAACTCAACATTCCCATAAATGATACAAATACAGACAAATTAGCAAGTTTCAAAAACTGTTATTCTTATCTAAATGTGACAGGTGCAGGAGAATGGAGATAAATAAGCATACAGTTGTAAACTTAAGTGACAAACGTCTTAACGATAATTAAATAAGTATACTATCTCTTGGACTTAACTTTGTTCCTTCTCCGAAACAAGTACCCTATTCTAACATTATTACTTCCACTCAAGCAGTCGCTAATACATTAGATCTCACAACTGCTAATGAATAGTGGTCCCAAGTTCGAGAAGCCCTAAAATCATCTACGATTAGACCTCGAACCAACCTAACTAAAGAAAAGAGCACCAAGCTATCAGTAATTTACAGTAAGATAGAGACACTGTTATATTAATTTAACTATAGATAGAGACACTGTTATATTGCCTGCTGATAAGAGAAATGATACAGTCTTAAACCGACGTCACAATGAACAAAAGATAGAAGACGTGTTAATGGACTTAATTTACCAAAGACTATCTTCGGATCCAACCCAACGTGTATTGAAAAAGCTAAATAAAGAGCTTTTGAACATGACAAATAAAATGGAAATAAGCATGACATTGTATAAAAGATTATCTGTACACCATTCAGTCTCCCCACAGCTTTATGGTTTGCCCAAAATACATAAACCTAAGGTACCCGTGCGACCTCTTGTATCTTACATAGGTTTGCCAGCTTACAAAACAGCCAAATTTGTTTCTAGCGTGCTAAAACCTCTAACAGTAAATCTGGCTTATTCAATTAGAAACTCACGAGAATTCGTTAACCACATTTCTGACCAAGTAATGTCCAAAGACGATATTACGGCTAATATCGACGTAGTTTCACTTTTCACCAAGATACCTGCTAAAGATACCATGGAAATGATACATACAGGACTAAGTGACGATATCTCACTTCCAACAAGAAGGTCCATCAGCTTCCCAAACATCATGATCTTACTGGACATCTGTCTCGATGCAAATTACTTCCATTGTAATGGCCGATTTTACAATATGTTAGACGGTGCTCCAATGGATTCACCTTTATCACCTGTAGCAGCAGAAATATTCATGCGGCATTTTGAACACACCATATCTTCGTCAACCTCGTATATGGGTGAGATATGTTG
This sequence comes from Limulus polyphemus, assembly GCF_000517525.1. NCBI lineage: Eukaryota > Metazoa > Arthropoda > Merostomata > Xiphosura > Limulidae > Limulus > Limulus polyphemus. The sequence goes on from NW_013668550.1 coordinate 21,362, forward strand.
ACGATACGGTTATATTATAGATCCACGGAGAAGAAGAGCTCAAAACATTTAATGTTCATCTGTACATCCAATTTGACAGCATACAATTTTCCATAGAATGTGAAGCCGTTAACACACTTCCATTCCTTATGTTCTGGTTCACAAGGACACGAGTTTCGAGAAGTTGACCACTACCGTTTATCAGAAGAAGACTCAAACAAATAAATATCTGAATTTTCGCTCATGCCATACAATAGCTGTCAAAACTGGGATTATCAAAACACTAAAATCTAGAGCTACAAGTTTACGCTTCTCTTTTTACTTAGATGAAGAACTTAAACATTTTGAGAAGATTTTTCAGGAATAACGATTATCCAAATAAAACGATTCAACGTGTGTTATATGGTTCATCTGTCTCAACTACTAATGAACCACAACCTGAAAATCACAACGAAAAGAAAAATGTATTTCTTCCTTACATAGCAGGCCTAGGAGAAAAACTTCGTAGGATAATGAATAAACTTAACATCACCATAGTTTTCTCAAGTCCTCCTAAATTATCCGACAGTCTTACGAAGGTAAAATCCCCACTTTCCAATCCTCTCACAAAAAACGCAGTTTATAGCACTAGGTGTGAGTGTAATAAGCAATACATTAGGGAAACACAACGTTCCTTAAAAGTAAGGTTCAAATAGATATTATAAACACATCAGCTATAGCTTTTCATGTTCAGGAAAATTACCATATAATAGACCTAAATAATGTAAAAATAATAGGCAGAGAAGAAAACATGAAACATAGAAAATTCAAGGAAGCTATTACCATCCAAGCAGAAGACAGTGGACCACCAGTTGGTATTAATCAAAACAACAGCTAACAACTGCTCAATACTACCACTAATAAAAGACATAAAGCATATTATTTGCAGTGGTTTTGATGTAAAATTAAACCTTTAATTTTACAATGTATTATTCGAAATTGAAATTTTTCTTTATTTTTTATTTCTCTATATAATACCTATAATTGTCTTTTCCCTGTTTATCGATTTATATTCTATATTCATCATAATTCTATGTGTTTAGTAACCTTAATACCAGGATACCTATATTTCGTTCCACAGTTTAACGAATTATTATCGTTCAGTACATTGTTGCCCGATGAAGGCTCCAGTAAAAGGGCCGAAAGCTCGCAAATAAAAGTATTTCAACGTAGAGAAAAGTACGGGAATAATTCTACATATTAATTTACCTACGTTATGAGTCTTAAAAAACAAGTACAGATGTAGGTTTGTTATGTAACCATGACAACAGTATCTAACTTACCTGGTTGTGGTATACACTGGATTGGATAACGAGCGAGAAGTATGTCTTCACTATTGTAAAATGACTTGTAGTCTTCAAAATATTCTTCTGCATATTGAGCCAAGTTGTCAGGAATGGTATAATCTTTACCCAAGGATTTCCACAACTGAAGAGCGAACTCTTCAAATTTTGATGAAAAATTCTCTATGAAAAAAATTAAGCAAACACGTGCATCTGTTCTTAACGGCATGTTTTTGCTCACTACTTTTTTTTTAGCAAATTGTCATATCTATTTTTTAGATAAGAATTTCCTTATGCAAGTCTGGAGGAGAAAATATTGTTCAAGTACGTTAAAAGTGTTCATTTTTCTCCCAAATTTTATGAATGAAATATCGAAACTACTTTAACACTGAATAGATGAGAATAACAAACGCCTTTAACATTCACAAAAATAATTTATTAATCAAAATATCATAAAAGAATAGGTTGGAGTGAATAGACTTTTTGTTTTTCTTCTCACTATATGCTCTATTATTCTACATCGATTCATGGCACAGACCACAACACTGCTACTAATTGGCTATTACAGACCACAACACTGCTACTAATTGGCTATTACAGACCACAACACTGCTACTTATTGGTTATTACAGACCACAACACTGCTACTTATTGGTTATTACAGACCACAACACTGCTACATTCCAAAATGTATGGTAACTGCAATGATTTGGAATATTAAATCTATGTTGCCGAACTGATTTAATATGCTCTAAGAGAACTGCACATTACCATAGAAACAAATATTACTTTTCAATGCCAAATAGAATCAAACATGTTATATTAATTACAGACCACAAAACTGCTACTTATTGGTTATTACAGACCACAACACTGCTATTTATTGTTATTACAGACCACAACACTGCTACTTATTGT
>NW_013668550.1:24577-40324 GCF_000517525.1 Limulus polyphemus
CAAAACTGCTACTTATTGGTTATTACAGACCACAACACTGCTACTTATTGTTATTACAGACCACAACACTGCTACTTATTGGCTATTACAGACCACAACACTACTACTTATTGGTTATTACAGACCACAACACTGCTATTTATTGGTTATTCGATACTCTTAATTAATAGATTGCTATTTTCTGTAACATGTTTTAAGAACTTTCTTCTCTAATTTCTAGCCATTAAGACAATATTAAAATACTTCATCGATCTTTTCTTTCGACCAACTTATGTTGTTTCGTCTAGCGAGTAAAAGGGAAAAAATGTTTTTGGTATACCCATGCTACTTTACAAATATTCATATTTTATCAACATTGGGGTAATTTAATCATTTTTTATTGTAAAATCGTTATAAAATAATTCTACCTTTGTAATAGTTATATCAACACAATGAAAAAAATAATATTTTCGGATAAATGAAACCATCTTGAAGTAAAGTTTCGACGTTTTACTTGCCCAACGTTTCATGATAAAGATGTAAAGCCAGAACGTTGAGAGAGAGTGAGAGAAAAATCTTCAAAGGTTTCTCTGGAGTTCACGGTAGTTTCACTATTTCATAATTATGTCTTATACTCCAGTCAGCGTTATATAATTTAAATAATGTAACAATATTTTCGTACATCTGAACAAATTATACAAGAAAACAAACAATAAACAACAAAAACACGAGTTAAAACTGAATTTTCTAAAAAAAAAGAGAGACTAGAGATCCCTCGTTCTTACCATAGCCAGGCCAGACGTCTGTGATGTTCGTACTCCATACGTTCATGTCCACGTCATCTTTTGTCAGCCACACAATAGCCTCCTGTAGTCTTGTAGACTTTTCGAGCGTTTTCCGACTGACGGAGAGGAACGCACAACAGTGGTATGAGTAGGAGAGAACTAAGGTATGAACACGGGGAAAGGAGTCTGGAGAGGGGAACTCTTTTAAATTTGGATTGTTGAAAGTTTTAAGCTGTCGAAGATCCTGTAATCCCTTAGTCGGAAGTGTAGGAAAACGATTGTTACCAAGGTTTCTAACCGGAAGAATAAAGCAGTAAAATTAAAAACAGCTGTTCTTGAAAAACTTTTACTACAATCAAAATTATCTAATAAAATCATACTGAAATTTTAGGCAAAAAATAACCGTGTTATAACGTGTCTAACTAGAATATATAAAAAACAGAATTAAATTATTTTTCTTGCTAAGAATAAAAGAGTAAAGCAATTAATAACGTTTCGTTTTCTTTCCTACCAAAATTGTCACTTCCAATTCTTTTTTCACCGCCTCTCTTTAAATCCCTATCAAGGTTTTAACACATTTTATATTTTTGCTTTTATCTCTTATTATTATTTCTTCCCCCAATAATTGTTTTTTATCCGTGTAACGTTCCTCTAATTTTGAAGTTGTGCTTGTGTTTCGTTATATATATTCAGTCCGTTTCGCATGTCACAAAAATTAGCAAATAAATGAACTACAGTGCTCGACATTTCTTATAGCTTCTTCTCACAGTAGCCGAAAGGTCGGCCGTGGCCTGTTAGTTACTACGAATCTAAAGGTCCTGTGCTCGTGCCAGTGGCGCAGACAACCGTTTAAAGTTTCCCGGATACGACCAGTGCATACTTATATTGTAGACAGCACTTTGGTCTGGTCCCCTTGTTTCTATTTGTACATGTCTGTGTCTGTGGTTAAAGAAATATATAACATTCTGGTATCGCGTTGAATGTAATTACATCCAAACAATAGCATTTTATGAATAACTAGTTAAGTTACCGGTCCTACACACGGGGGCCATTTAATCTAAATGACATACTTAATTACGTACCAACACGTGTTCCCCCTTTTCACATTTCACATCGACCCTGCTGAAACAAACCAGTTTTTCACGCTTCAGTTACTTAACAGATTGAGAATTTATCATCTCTCGCCCAAGTATTATCTTGGAACTTTGCGCAGCGATACCGCTAAATAAGCTCTGAACTTCCAATTGTGGGTGCGTTATTAGAGTGAAGCTTCCCCCATTTTCACACTTCGCATCGTCCCTGCTGCAACAAACCAATTTTCCACGCTTCAGTTACTTTACAGGTTGAGAATTTATCATCTCTCGCCCAAGCATTATCTTGGAACTTTGCGCAGCAATGCCGCTAAATAAGCTCTGAACTTACAATTGTGGGTGCGTTATAAGAGTGACAGTCAATCCCGTTATTCATTACAAAGCTGGACAAAGCCCCTGTGACGGCGGGTACTGCTCACTGGCTATCTTCCCTCTGGTCGGTAATACAAAATTAGAGACTGCTACTATACCTGAACACTAAGAGTCTTTGATCAAGCCATTTAACCCACGTTAAAAATTTCAAAACCGAAAGTAACTATGCTAACAAGTTCCTTCTTCTTCGGTGTGATTACATTTGAATAGAGAGAATTGCTCTCGTCTGTTGTAGTCAAATATAAATTGTCATGTCATAACAACATTACTACTGACAAATTCATATTCATGTTGTTGTTGTTTTCTTACCAAGTAACACATATCACTTTGTTAATCTAATCAATATGGGGTAGCTACAACATGGAGCATCTGCTCTGCAAAATATAAACACGAATCTTAACTAAAAAGAAAATCAACCTACAGATCTCTTAGTCGAGGAACAGACTCGAAGGCTTCTGGGTGAATGTCTTCAATCTTGTTATTGACAAGACTTCTGAAAAAGAAGAAATAATAACAAATATATTGAAACTCAATTTCAAAATGTATGGTAACTGCAATGATTTGGAATATTAAATTTATGTTGCCGAACTGATTTAATATGCTCTAACAGAACTGCACATTACCATAGACACAAATATTACTTTTCAATGCCAAATAGGATCAAACATGTTGTATTAATAATCCTTGGTGTTTTTTTTTCTATAAATCAAAGTGTTACGCTTTTAATTAACATAATTCTAATATCACTACTATATTAAAATAACCCCCTGTTGATTCCATTTTTGAGCTAATTATCCACTGACAGCCTTGAATAACCAGTAGAACGATGAACCTTGTTAATTATCTACTAATTATCCTTTAATAATCAATGTTAGTGTGAAACATTGCTAGTTCTCTACTAATTATCCTTTAATAATCAATGTTAGTGTGAAACATTGCTAGTTCTCTACTAATTATCCTTCAGTAATCAATGATAGGTTGAAATGTGTGATACAAGGAGACTTTCCTTTGTCTTGGATCTTCTCCATAAACTTCTAGTGTCACAAACTATGTTTGTAGTTCCACGGATTACTTACAAAACTACGTAATGATATGAGCTTCACAAGAAATCATGTTGTTGTACTGAGGAGTTCAAAATGAGCATTTATACATAACAATCATTTAGTTCCTTAACCCAGTTATTCATTAGTCATTAAACTTCTTTTTTTCTTCTTCAGAAAATATATCTATTTCATTATTTTGTTAACTCTTGAAACCTTCAGTACGAGAAAGTTGGATATATTGAACAAAAACGAATGTTTTTTTTGTTTGGTTCAGGAAATAGTTTGATATAAATATTCCCCAACATCTCATATGGAAAACTCTGAAAAGTGTAAAAGAAAGAAGATTTAACGTCATCGTTTAATACAAGGGACTGGACATTCACCAGTCCCTCTCAAGAGTTCTAGTTTCAGTGGTTCCAAATAAGATTCACTCAAGCATATCGTAATGGAAAGATGACTTCGTCGAAGATCTCAGTTATCGAAGCAGTGTTTCCTACATACACACACACACATACACTTCCCGATATACACATATATTAATATGATGTATTCTTTATCACAGTCAACTTGAGAATTTCTGAGTTCGCTAAACACATGATAATATATCACAATTTAACTACATAGGATGAAATATTTAATAACTCTGAATAAAGCAAAGTGTAAACATGAAATTTTCCATATTACAGTAAACAGCTTATTTCAACGTGTGATAGATGATTGAAGAGGTATCAATTGAAGATGGATAGCGAATTTCATATATTACAGTTAATAGTTTGTTTCAACGTCTGGTGAATAATTTTCACTGTATCAATCTTGTCGATGGATATCGAATTTCATACGTTACAGTAAATAGCTTGTTTTAACGCGAGGTGGATAATTTGAATGGTATCGTTGTTGATAGATCTATTTTAACTTAACTTAGTAGTTGATTAAATTGCATCTCTTGTTGTCGGTTTTATTATTTATATGTTTTAGTGTTCTTTTTGTGTGTACATGCCGTACGTTTGTATGGTGTACGTACAGAGAGAGAGAGGTGTATGCTGGTGTAGTTTTAATTAAGGCACTACACCAATAACACCATATATTGTCCAGAAGTCTTCAAAAATATAGGATAATTAATATAAACTATAAGAACAAATTACGTCCCATATACTGGCGAGACCAAAAAGCCTCTCTTTTTAACTTCTATTTGTAGCTTATGGAAACACACAGACAAGTTGTAGGTTCTCATTATTACTTACCCACAATCACGTTTTAAAACTGTCACATCAAATACCAAACTATTGACAAAATCTATGGTATACCTAAACACTTACAAACTCTGTGGCATACCTAAATACTATAGAACTCTGTGGTATACCTAAACATTGACAAACTATAGTATATCTAAACACTGACAAACTCTGTATTATACCTAAACATTGACAAACTCTGTGGAATACCTAAATACTGATGAACTTTGTGGTATACCTAAACACTGATGAACTTTGTGGTATACCTAAATACAGACAAAATCTATAGTATACCAAAACATAAAAAAATCTGTAGTATAAATACACTGAGAAAAATGTTCATGTTATCAAGTGCTCTTCAACACAAACTGTTACGTGCACCCAAGTATAAGGCGAGAAGAACCGTCTGAAAGAATATCAAGTCTATTAAAGTAAAATATATTTGTAATCCGAATTCAACAGAGAGGGGGAGAAGGAGGTAACTGTGGCCCAGGAATGTTTTTATGGCGACCACTGCATATGAAAAGGAAAGATAAGTAGGTTTTCTTACAAAATAGAAGCGGATGTCGGCGAGTTCCCCTGAAGCAACTCCAATCGCAGGCTTCATCCGGGTATTTTTATAATTGGTGCTAGAGGCAATACTAGATTTAATTCAAACTAGGTACACACTTGTATTTGAATGTTTACAAGTTTAACAACTGTAGTAACGATACAACGATGTTTATTTTTTTCGTTACTGGACAAAGGCTTCTATAATTACATGAAGGGTTTAGAAAACCGAAATAAAAATCAAAAACTTAAATTTTTTCAGTATGATGCGAGCTTCCTAAATTGTTTGAAATCCGTCTCGAGAAGCCTACATTTTCACTGCAACAATAGTTTAGTACTGTACTTCCCATACATTAAACTTTAAAATGTCATTTCTCATGTTACAGAAGTAGCATTAATTTTTACTGAAACTTCTTTTAGGTTAGCAATAATAGCTGTAAGACAACTTAATCCATCATTACACAGGAGTCACAAACCATAAGTAGTTGCAACTAAGTCGTCAATTTATCATAAGCATAATAAATTATTACAAAAGAAACAAAAATATGAATAAGTTATTCAATGCGCTAGTATTTTACTATTAGCTTTAAACAAAACAGTTCGCTTTGTTTTTATGAAAAAATACGTTTACCAATATATGATCACGAAACATTTTCCCCAATGTCCTGCATTACTCCCACAATTCAACCAGGCTGTTTTGTTGCTGTTTGACCTTCTCAATTTTCATAACAGCTCACACACCCTTAATATTATTCATATGGATACCTTGTGCTGGCCAAACTATTGATTGTGAATGTTTCATCGGTTTCTTTTCCCTTAAAACAAATCGTTTAATTACATTGTTTGCATGCTTGAGATCACTATCTTATAAGAAGATAAATCCTAATCTTGTAAGAATATAAATCCCTATCCAACAGTTCATGTTCTTGAAGGTTTGTTTTAGACATTCGCACAAAGCTATACAAGGGTTATATGTAGTCCCTATATATAGGGAGGCCCGGCATGGCCAGGTGGTTAGAGCGACTCGCAATGTGAGGGTCGCGGGTTCGAATCCCCGTCACACCAAACATGCTCGCCCTTTCAGCCGTGGGGGCGTTATACATTGCAATCATTTGGTCTTTCTTACAGGGACCTGGTGATTAAAGCATTCGACTCACAATTTGCGGGGACACAGGATTGAATCGCGTCACCGAACATGATCGCTCTTTCAGCCTCGAGGGCGTTATAATGTGACGGTCAATCCCACTATTCGTTGGTAAAAGAGTAGCCCAAGAGTTGGCGGTGGGTGGTGATGACTAGCTGCCTTCCCTCTAGTCTTACACTGCTAAATTAAAGATGGTTAGCGCAGATAGCCCTCGTGTCGCTTTGCGCGAAATTCAAAAACAAACAAACAATATGTAGGGAGCGAATGACTCAGGTGTCTAAATCCTAAAACAAGGTGGAAGGTTGTTGTAAAGAATAATAATAATGCAAACAATACTTTGACCTTTTCTATTTTTGTGTAATGGTTTAACACTTTGGTTTAAGTAATAATTTAGAAAGGTAGTGAACGAAAAAACAAACAAAAAACACACACTTTATCAAAATTTCTTCCTACCTCTCTTTCTCTAGGTTAAAATGACCTATTAATAATCATCACATTGCAATCATTCAGTCTTTCTTACAAGGACCTGGCGATTAAGGCATTCGACTCGCAATCTGCGGGAACACAGAATCGAATCGCGTCACCGAACATGATCGCTCTTTCAGCCTTGAGGGCGTTACAATGTGACGGTCAAGCCCACTATTCGTTGGTAAAGAGTGGCCCAAGAGTTGGCGGTGGTGGTGGTGATTAACTGCCTCTCTTCTAATCTATCTCTTCAAAGGTGGGAACGGCTAGTGCAGATAGCCCTAAAGCTAGGAACAGCTGGTGCAGATAACTCTCGAGTAACTTTGCTCGAAATTATAAACAAAAACAAACGAACTGTAATATTTTCACGTAACTAATTCTAAATGTCTATACAGCTCTTATTGAAACATAAAATTTTGCTTCAAGCAGTTGTATAAAGCAGCCTTCACCAGCCAAAAGTTTGATTTTTACGCGGTTGTTATGCCCCTTTCATGATGCATTCACCCCACTATTGCTGAAAATAGTATGACTGCCTGCAGTTCTTATAGGAAAAAAATATTGCTAAGTAAAGAAAAGCAATGCAGAGTCGGCTACTGAACTTGAAAAAAGGAACCAAATAAGATAGGGATAGAAGTGTACTTATAATTTGATCTAGCTAATGATCACATAGCAAACTAAGCCGTCTCTACTTTACATGGGGAATAAGATCCCCACATTACTGGCTTTCACACTTTCTCTATCGAAAACTTGTTAGTTGAATAGAATCTCAGCTTTCATCATATTATCTTTCCTTTAGAATATTACGTTTATGACTATTTTGCAATATTCTAGAGTTTTATAAATTTTGCATAGAATAACAATAAAATATGTAGTCGTGGAGACTGTATTGCTCTGTCAAATGATGATAAAATTATAGTTACTGCTAGAACTAGATAGACGATAGGCCTGTTGAAGAAAGATGATGATGAAAGAAAATAAGAAATCTCGGTTTTGGCTATTAGCCGGTTTTCGACTTTGGGACGCTCTGGATAGCTTAAAAGCGGCTTAAACACCGGAGATAGAGCGACTATGCCAGGTAGCTCTTCATATCTAGCTTCTGATGACCTATAGAAAAGAAAATCCAGATGACTTTTGTATTGCTTTAATACGAGCGTCTGTGCCATCCTTACATAGAGATTGCTAGCACACTCTACGGTAGGCATTATGCTTGTGTTGAACTGGCTGGTTGGTTGGATGACATACAATCACAGCAGTTCATTTTCATACAATGGCAGTTCGATCCCATAATATTTGCATTTTATGTTCATTTTATTCACTTGTTTTCATAATAATTTCAAAAGGCGTTTACATGTATAAATACACACATTTATTTAATTATCATGGAAACATATGCATATATACATATGCACTTACATAATATCTTGCTGTGCATACATACATACATAAATTCACAAGAGTATATTCATTCATACATACACATAAAAAAGCACCTTTTTAACTATTAGAGAACCAGTTTAGTGGCCCAGGTTGATTGACTTTTCACTTAATATTAAAATGACAGTAGAAGTTCATTTATGAGGAAACGAATCTAATATTACACAAAAACATCACAAATTCATATATCATGTCCATTGAAAGAATTTAGCAAACTGGAAATAAACTTAATCCAGAGATTCTACACCAACTTACAAAACTTGTAAGTTGTCCAGTCCTCGAAAAGCATCGCGTGGAATAGTTTCTATCAGATTGTCTCCTAGCAACAAATCAATCAGGTTCTTCTGCTTTTGAAATGGAATGTTCTCCAGCGATCTTATCCTGTTGTAACTGAAGTCTCTGCAGAGAAAGAAGAACAGTAAAATCCTCCCCATGGCAAGGCACACAGGGGATATTTCCATTCCAATATAATAGCGTATAGGTAGCAAGAAAAACACAAACTTAACACGATTCTTACTTTCCCATCTAGAGTCTTAGAAAGTTAAATAGCATGGTACTCCTTTATCATTGGTATAACTTGAAACTGTGGGGATATCCAACTGACCATGGATTACTGGACAGAGATATATGACGACTTTCTCCAGTGAAAATATAAACTGTTATTACTGTAGTGAACAAGAAGTTCTGATAATAAATAAGTAAATTATACATAACACCACAATAGAAATATTAAAAGGTCATAAATCAATAAATATAAATGTGTCATCGCCGTTAACGGTCTTATCGGTCGTAATATCTCAAGAGGTTTGGTTAGTATAGGAGATGTATATTAGTCCTGAGTCTATAAGCTAAGCTAACAATGCAAAATATTATTCATAAGTGTATAAAAATGGATCATAAAACGTAATCAAGTTGTAAGAAATAGCATTTAAGTATACTAACTAAATAAAATAAATTAAAACACCAACCGTTTGCCCCAGATATCCACAAAAATACGTTAATATACTTATAAGTTAATTATACAGTGTATTTGCAGTACTGCACATCAACAACAAAAATAAAAATAAAGATTACAGCTCGTGATTAAAGTGCATAACGAAAAGTTGCTTAAATAAAAACAAAGCTGCTATTATAAGAAGAACAAAAAGCCGCCATTTCTCTCTCAAATAAGGCCAGATATCACCAGTCAGCACTACGTTTTTTAATTGAAAAGACTACTCATCGAATGGTTTTTAACCTGAAAATAACTCAATATATTTCATACTACATAATTAAAAAGAACCTAAAACTTGATTTATTGGGAAGTGTATTAATTAAAATTGTATTAAAACAAACAATATAACCGTTGTTAAGAAAAACATAGTAAGTGAAATAAAATATAAGATTGAAATTGAATGTTTATAATTATTTTAACCTACTAGAAGTTATAAAATTATATCACTTATAAAGTATTTAGAATATACGTAAATATATATAAAGTAGAGGAACAACGCTTTACTTCTTTAACAAGCATTACTTTGTTAATATATTGTATATTTTACTTAAGAAACATTGCTTTTAGTAAGATCGTGTATGTTTTATTCGACAAGCTTTACTTTTGGTAAGACTGCGTACATCTTACTCAACAAGTGACCTTTTTTGGTGCGACAGTGTAAATTTTAGTCAACAAGTATTACTTTTGGTAAGACAATGTACCGTTGACTTAACGAGAATCACTTTTTTAAAATAATGTAATTTTTTTAAGCTATTACTTATGGTAATATAGCATACATTTTACTCAGTAATTGTTACTGTTTTTGTAAAACAGTATAGATTTAACTTGAGTAGAATCATGACAGTGGTGTTTCTCGGAAGATATATTTCTTATTTTCTTTGTATTTGTTCAGAAAGTCAGAAAAATCTATAAATACAATTATTTTTATCCTTATTGGAAAGTACTTTCCTTAACAGTCCAGATAGTCGAGATAAAGTATTATTTTGTTCTATTTTTAATATGTTGATAACACCCGACGTGTTATTAACATATAGTGATATCGAGGAGATAAAGTTTTCAACACCCAAAGAAACTATTACGCAATGTTACTGTTGGATTCTCTCTCTCAGGTCTATAAGATAAATTATTCAAATGTGACTGGTGTAAATAATATATGTATAACTCTTACGTTTAAATAAGCCTTAGAAAGACAGTCTGTATCTGCAGAGCTTTCACTGGAAATGTTATGTAATTTATGCTCCTACCGATTAATTTGGACTGTATTAAATATTTTGTAATTCTACAGTGTCTTTACGAATAACTTGGCATACTTCATGGGTCAGGATAACTACATAACAAGATAACTTATAGTGCCAATATGCGTAAATTAAACTCTAGATTTCAGTGTTTAATTTGATACTGAAGAACGATAACTCATTTTATAAGTTTGTTTTATGGAATACAAAGCACTTACATTAAACGAAGATCTTCGCATTCTTCTAATTGCGGTAGCGACGACAATCGATTAGATTTCAAGTTTCTGTCAAAAAATGGAAAACAGACAGAGTGGGATGAAATAAAGTACGTTGGGGTTGAATAAAAAAGATCTCATGTATATTAAAGTGAAAGTTCAACACGGCTAAAACTCAGGGTTAAGAGAAAATAAGCATATCTGCTACGTTCCTCTGAGTTTACTCAGCATCATCAGGTAAACAGATCGCAATAAAGTTTATGTAAGGGGACTATTCAGCTTTAACTGGTGAAAATGTTACTACAATGATATGAGTTTATGTAAGATTACTATTCAACTTTAACTGGTGAAAATATTACTATACTGATATGAGTTTATGTAAGATTACTATTCGCATGTAGTAATATTTTCACCAGTTAAAGTTGAATAGTAATCTTACATAAACTCATATCAGTATAGTAATATTTTCACCAGTTAAAGTTGAATAGTAATCTTACATAAACTCATATCAGTGTAATAATATTTTCAACAGTTAAAGCTGAAGAGTAATCTTACATAAACTCATATCATTGTAGTAACATTTTCACTAGTTAAAGCTGAATAGTAATCTTACATAAACTCATATCAGTTAGTAATATTTTCACCAGTTAAAGTTTATGAGTTTATGTAAGATTACTCTTCAGCTTTAACTGTTGAAAATATTATTACACTGATATGAGTTTATGTAAGATTACTCTTCAGCTTTAACTGTTGAAAATATTATTACACTGATATGAGTTTATGTAAGATTACTATTCAACTTTAAATGATGAGAACATTAATACACGGATATATTTTTTTTCTTTTGACACTTTCAGTCCACTGCAGCGCGTAGTATTCGTCATAAAATTTCCACTTTTCTCGTTCTCTTGTAGAATCTCCCTACATATATAGATATACATATATATCTAAGGAAGCTTGTTTAAACATATATTGGCTCGTTGCATAAACAGTAACAAACTTCGTAAGTTATAATGCTGCATTAATGCATCAAACTACAACAATCTGAACAAAGTTAAAGCCGCCTGTTGGTACTCACAGACTTTTAAGCAGCGGCACCTGGTGGCATAAATTTGGAGGAACAGAGTATAATAAAGCACGGTCCAAACGCAAGTGTTCCAGAGCGTTTGTTCCTTTTAGATCTGGAAATTCTTCTAAACTACGCACTTCGGATAAAATTCTATGAAATAAAAATACTGTTTAGTACTAGATGAAAGAAGTTACTTAGAAAACAGAAATAAAATTAATAAATATTTTAAACCGAACAAAACTACAATTTTATATATATTAAAAAGATAGATTCGAAATTTGTATTTGATATGAAGAAGTTTGTGCTCAAGCATACGTATCATCATCATAAGATAAATAAAACTCCATGTCGTTTTCTAATCAACTTATATCAATGTAGTTTGGGAACTTTAACGAAACGCTTAGAATAAACATTTATTTCAACACTGCATGATTCAGTTTTGAGTTTCTATGTAAAGAATGTTTCAATTCAATCTTCAGGTGCAAAATAACAAAACACGTATTAGAAATAAAAAAACGAAACAAAAAGGGTAATTACAATTCTTTTAGATTGGGGAGGTTGGAGAAGGTATTCTGTCCTATTTCAATCAGCGGATTTCCTCCCATTTCCAGCAGGGTTAGTTGAGGGTTGAACTTGAAGGCGGAATCTGGTAAAACCTGAATGTCGTTGCTGGCGAAGGTGCTAAAGACAACAATGATAGTGAGGAATCTACTGATAATACAATCACTCAGCAATAATATCCTTCATTTCACTATGAACTTTATGTTAACTTAGATTCTAGAGCACACACATCACTATAACAATAAACTTTAACAAAGTTCTTTTTCAAGTTAACAAATATATCGTGTTATTTTACAACAGCATAAATTGTGTTCTCTAAACACAGACTTGTGTGAACTATAACACAAAGTATTATTTTGACGATATGAATACACAAATTTTGTGTGATTTCTAGCAACACGAATGGCGTGCAGTTTTCAGTTCAACATTGTGTTTATTTAAACACATGATTGTATTACGAAGTCATATTATATTATGTATGTGTATGTTGTTTAAAATTCAACACGAAAATCGTGTATCAGCCAACACCTTCGTGTTTTGTTTTAACACAATTTTTTTACAGTGATAGGCACTATAAAACTGTATAAGACTCAACTTGCTAAACAAATACACAATTCGAATATTTTCATTGTACATTTAGGGTATATAAAATCATGATTGAAAGATGGCAAGATCTTGTTCTCTTTACTTATAGTTCTTGTACATTTAGGGTGTATAAAATCATGACTGAAAGATGGCAATATCTTGTTCCCTTTACTTATAGTTCTTGTACATTTAGGGTGTATAAAATCATGATTGAAAGATGGCAAGATCTTGTTCCCTTTACTTATAGTTCTTGTACATTTAGGGTGTATAAAATCATGATTGAAAGATGGCAAGATCTTGTTCTCCTTACTTATAGTTCTTGTACATTTAGGGTGTATAAAATCATGATTGAAAGATGGCAAGATCTTGTTCTCCTTACTTACAGTTCTTGTACATTTAGGGTGTATAAAATCATGACTGAAAGACGGCAAGATCTTGTTCTCCTTACTTATAGTTCTTGTACATTTAGGGTGTATAAAATCATGATTGAAAGATGGCAAGATCTTGTTCTCCTTACTTACAGTTCTTGTACATTTAGGGTGTATAAAATCATGATTGAAAGATGGCAAGATCTTGTTCTCCTTACTTACAGTTCTCGCAGCGATGGAAGGTTCCTTAGTCCCACTGGTAGTTTCTTCAGTTTGTTACCGTTGAGGTCTCTGAAAGAAATAGATAATCAAATATTTTACTTATTTGTTATTTATTTCGCAGCTTCATGAGTGGGTCTTTCTAAACAATACTGGGTCAGGTGTGGCCTATGGATTAGCTTGTCGTGCTGCGGGTAAAAGAGTCTGTGATTCGAGGTGTGATTCCTTTGAATACCCTCCACACTTTCAGTCGTGAATGTTTTATAAAAGGGGACAGCCAATCGCTTTATTCGGGTCAAAGTAAGATAAAACCCTTATGCTAGTGGGTGCTACAGAATGGCTGTCTTTTTTTTTTTTATGGTCAGTAGTTCAGAATTACGAACGGCTATACCTAAATCATGTTTGTCGTTAAGGTCACATGCGCACAAGTCGCCATTCAGGTTGAAACTGCTAGTCCAACTCCTATGTAACATTATTTATTTCTTTAACTACAAACATAAAGTATTTAGTATGCAGGTTAAAACTGATAATTTGTAAAACTTGATGTTAGATACTGATACGGGAAATTCTGGTTAAATAAAATGAGAAAACTGAGAATTTCACAGGTAATATATTTTCGAGATTTTGTTTTGCGGCGTTATTACTTAACTAAGTTGACTTACCATTATAATTATTACTATTCGTATTAATGACTGTCACTTTGGGTAAGACCGAATAAAATTGAATTTCATAAATGTTTGGAAATCAAACTGTAAAGATAACATTTTGTTTAAGAGAAAACCGTGACGAGTATACTTACAACACTTTTAAGAGCCCTAATCCGTGAAAAGCCTGTTCATCTATTGTTTCTATTTTGTTCTTCTTTAAGACACTGTAAAACAAAACAAAATGTTATTAAATAACATAATCCAAGAGCAAAGTTATTTTTATATGCAAAGATATTTTTTATCTTATTAAACTCAAAGACGTGTTTTACTTATCTTAATGTATGCAAAAACTGTTTTATTTATCTTACTGATTGTAAAGACATGGTTTACTTATCTTAATGAATGCAAAAACTGTTTTATTTATCTTACTGATTGTAAAGACATGGTTTACTTATCTTACTGAATGCAAAGACATGTTTTACTTATCTTACTGGTTGTAAAGACATGTTTTACTTATCTTACTGGTTGTAAAGACATGTTTTGCTTATTTTATTAAATCTAAAAACATGTATTACTTATCTTAATGAATGTAAAGGCATGTTTTACTTATCTTTCTGAATGCGAAGACGTGTTTTACTTAACCTACTGAATGCAAAATGCATAGAAAACCACCAAGATATGCGTTAAATGACGTCATTAGGATTATTAACGTGAGTCAGGAGAGGATTTGCGATTTGGGTCCGAGTTTACTGAATTTTCTAGTTGATCGACAATCCTGGGGTTCATTGGAACTAAATATCATTAAAATTCGCCAGAGCTTTTGCACGAGATTAACCAGCGTAAATTAACACTTTGGAAATGTAAGCTTATAAACGGTTCATTATGATTTCATAGTAATTTAGGATGAGATTAAATTATTAATTGAAGTAGATAAGAAGGAAAGTCATCATGCTGTTATTCTTCGATGTTACAGTCCTGAAGATCATACTTACATCTAATGTGAAATGTATGTTTTTCTGGAAGCTTATAATAAACATTTGATAGATACAGCTTCCACCGATACTTTACTATACAACATAGTATATGCTTACGTCTGTCGAGCTGTAGACAAATTGACAGAAGTAAAAAATAAGACATGCTGGAGAAAAAAAAAACAGATGCCGAGAGATGGATATATTTTAATAATCCCTAATATTACTTCTAAGGTACTTGTTTCTTTGTACATTGATTTATCAAAACTTTAAGAGGAATAAGGTATCTTTATCGTTACCTTTACCATTATCTTTACACCTACCCTTACTTTTACATTCTTCATTACTATCATCCTCATCTTAACCTTTATCTTCACCTTTATATTTACCTTTACCTTTACTAGTACCTTTACTTGTACCTTTATCTTCACCTTTATAGTTACTTTTACTAGTACCTTTATATTTACCTTTACTAGTATCTTTATCTTCACCTATATCTTTATCTTTACTTGTACCTATATCTTTACCTTTACTTGTACCTATATCTTCACCTTTATATTTACCTCTACTAGTATCTTTATCTTCACCTATATCTTTATCTTTACTTGTACCTATATCTTTACCTTTACTTGTACCTATATCTTCACCTTTATATTTACCTTTACTAGTACCTTTATATTTACATTTACTAGTATCTTTATCTTCACCTATATCTTTACCTTTACTTGTACCTATATCTTCACCTTTATATTTACCTTTACTAGTACCTTTATATTTACATTTACTAGT
>NW_013668550.1:41216-45297 GCF_000517525.1 Limulus polyphemus
GTACCTATATCTTCACCTTTATATTTACCTTTACTAGTATCTTTATCTTCACCTATATCTTTACCTTTACTTGTACCTATATCTTCACCTTTATATTTACCTTTACTAGTATCTTTATCTTCACCTATATCTTTACCTTTACTTGTACCTATATCTTCACCTTTATATTTACTTTTACTAGTACCTTTATCTTCACCTATATAATTATCTTTACTAGTACCTTCACCTTCAACTATATATTTACCTTTACTAGTACCTTTATCTTCAACTTTATATTTACCTTTATCTTCAACTTTATATTTACCTTTATCTTCACATTAACCTTTATATTCACCTTTATATTTACCTTTATCTTCACATTAACCTTTATATTTACCTTTATCTTCACATTAACCTTTATATTTACCTTTATCTTCACATTAACCTTTATATTTACCTTTACCTTTATCTTCATCTTTATATTTAACTTTATCTTCACATTAACTTTATATTTACCTTTATCTACACATTAACCTTTATATTCACCTTTATATTTACCTTTACCTTTATCTTCATCTTTATATCTTCATCTTTATAAGTACCTTAATATTTACCTTTATCTTCATCTTTATATTTACCTTTATCTTCACATTAACCTTTATATTTACCTTTATATTCACATTAACCTTTATATTCACCTTTATATTTACCTTTACCTTTATCTTCATCTTTATATTTACCTTTATATTTACTTTTACCTTTATCTTCATCTTTATATTTAACTTTATCTTCACATTAACCATTATATTCACCGTTATATTTACCTTTAACTTTATCTTCATCTTTATATTTACCTTTACCTTTATCTTCATCTTTATATTTAACTTTATCTTCACATTAACCTTTATATTCACCTTTATATTTACCTTTATATTCACCTTTATATTCAGCTTTATATTTACCTTTACCTTTATCTTCACCTTTATATTTACCTTTATCTTCACATTAACCTTTATATTTACCTTTATATTCACATTAACCTTTATATTTACCTTTATCTTCATCTTTATATTTACCTTTACCTTTATCTTCATCTTTATATTTAACTTTATCTTCACATTAACCTTTATATTCACCGTTATATTTACCTTTAACTTAATCTTCATCTTTATATTTAACTTTATCTTCACATTAACCTTTATATTCATCTTTATCTTCACCTTTATATTTACATTTATCCTCACCTTTACTTTTACTTTTACAAGATATTCTGTCTTACTACAATTCAAAAACATTTACCACTACACCCATGGAGTACATTCGAGTTACAACTACTTACAGAATGGCGAGGTTAGATAAATTTTGGAATGCAAAATTCGGAACGTGTCTGACTTGGTTGGCACCAATGTTTCTGTAAAAATAAAATACAACAAGTTCAATAATTTTGTAAAAACGCAGTTAGATTTCCACTTTGCAGATTTCTAAATTGTTATTAATGAGTAGTTCACCGTTTTACTCGCATATTTATTAGAACTAGCCGACGTACTTGTTCAACGCACGGGAAATACAAGGGGGTCCTTGAGTGTGACATAGAGTAGTAAAATCCGAACGCTTACCCCACTATGTCATCTCCAGGGGCCCTAAGATTTGGTGAAAAACGGCCAAACAGCTCGTTTGTTGTAAGGTGACACAAACACACAGACTTTTGTCAAATAATGGTTTAGATACCTGTAGTTACATTAAACATTCTAAGCAAACAAGACTGCAAAGTAAAGAAAAAGGAACATTAAACTATTTTGATGGATTACACTATATTACATTTACACCATCCTAAATATTTTTTTTTATTTCTGTTAATAACTCATGAAATAGAAAGTGCATTATTTATATTTCTTCCTACATAACAAAATGTCCATTGTTTATATTTCTTCCTACATAACAAAATGTGTATTGTTTATCTTTCTTCCTACATAAAAAATGTGCATTGTTTATATTTTTCCTACATAACAAAATGTGTATTGTTTATATTTTTTCCTACATAACAAAATGTGCATTGTTTATATTTCTTCCTACATAAAAAATGTGTACTGTTTATATTTTTCCTTCATAACAAAATGTGTATTATTTATATTTCTTCCTACATAACAAAATGTGTGTTTATATTTTTTCCTACATAACAAAATGTGTGTTTATATTTTTTCCTACATAACAAAATGTGTACTATTTATATTTCTTCCTATATAACAAAATGTGTATTGTTTATATTTCTTCCTACATAACAAAATGTATTTTATTTATACTTCTTCCTTGACAGTTTGCCTCCAGCTTTTTGTTTTAAAAAAATACGAGTCTTTTCTTTTGTATGGGAACTTCCGAATGAAAACAAGCAATTCGTCTGTAAAGGTTAAGTTCAGTTACTGTAACAGAAACTTGTATTGCAAACATGGAACTCACTTGTAAAGACAAAGTTCAGTTATCGTAACAGAAACTTGTATTGAAAACATGGAGTTCACTTATAAAGGTCAAGTTCAGCTAGTGTAAAAGAAATTTGTATTGAAAACATGGAATTCACTTATAAAGGTCAAGTTCAGCTAGTGTAAAAGAAATTTGTATTGAAAACATGGAATTCACTTATAAAGGTCAAGTTCAGCTAGTGTAACAGAAACTTGTATTAACACGTTTCCGTTACAATGAAGCGACATTTATTAAGCCTAAATAATACGAGTGGTTATCAAACTAGTACTTACAATGCTTGTAAATTCCGTAACTCTTCCAGTGCATCTGTAGGTAACTCGGTCAGTTCGTTATTGTCCAGCCATAACCTCTGTAAACACTTGAGACTGGCCAGACTGGTTGGTGGAACGGTCTTCAGTTTGTTGCCACTTAAGTACCTTAGAGAAAAAAATACGAAGTTACTGCTTAGGATCTCACAGTTGCTAGACATTTCAACCTAGTATTCATTAATATTTCGTGTTTGTTTTGAACTGCTTATACCAATGTCTTGGTTTAAAATGAGCCTCACCTTTTAACTTTGGAGAAATCAGTAAAATACAGTTTGTAGAAATGTAAAAGAGATTATTCCACATATCGATGTAAATGTTGTTTTAGATTGAGTACCAATTTGCACTGCTTTGTCATCTTTAATCGCAATGAACGTTCTTAAATCTCAAGTTTGTACTGATATGTCATCTCTAATCGTAATGAACTTTTTCATCCTCAAAGTTTACTGGTGTGTCATCTTTAATCGCAATGAACGTTCTTAAATCTCAAGTTTGTACTGATATGTCATCTCTAATCGTAATGAACTTTTTCATCCTCAAAGTTTACTGGTGTGTCATCTTTAATCGCAATGAACTTCTTAAATCTTAAGTTTGTACTGATATTTCATCTCTAATTGTAATGAACTTCTTCGTCCTCAAAGTTTTACTGGTGAGTCATCTTTATTCGTTATGAACGTTCTTTATTTTCAAGTTTGTATAGAAGTCTTGGAGACCAACACATGATTGTAGATAATAGGATTTCACACCAAGCGTGTGAGCATGACAAAGCAGCACAATCCTACCATTTCGAAATGATCCTAAGTTCATAAGAAGAATGCATTTCATGGATTAAACTGACACCGTTGTTTACCAAATAAGTGAAATTAGATATCAATAAAATCCATTCTCTATATTTACTTTAATTAGTATACGCTATTACAAGCGTAGCAAGAACTTTGACTTATACCGAAATTCGTATCATTCTATGACACAAAAACTGGTAATATATTTTTTTTTTAAATATATGTAAAATAACGTATCTTTATTTCAAATTTAATATGTAAGTGTTCAACAATATTAGCGATTTGTTTTAAAACTTACTTGTAATTCAAATATAAACATTTTTTACTCTTTTACGTATCAGTATCAACAATTCAAGGCAGAAAATAAAATTTAAATTTTAGGATAAATAAAATAATTTTCCATAACACCCCTTATAGTCACAATTTACCTGTATAAATTGCATCTATTGCACATCTATTATATATTTGTTAATTTCCTCCTATTGCTAATAGAGTTAAAATATTTATCTTTGTTTGTTTGTTTTTGAATTTCGCGCAAAG
>NW_013668550.1:46297-66994 GCF_000517525.1 Limulus polyphemus
GTGACAGGGATTCGAACCGTCGACCTCAGATTGCGAGTCGAGGGCCTTAATCACCTGGCCATGCCGGGCCAATATTTATCTAACGACACTCATGTTGACCACAAAAAATATCGCTCTTTCGACTTGTCTGATTATTTAGCAACGAGGGTCTAAACCTGGTGATGAACACTCGTACTGGTGATAATTAAGGTTTGAACTAGTAAGATTGGAAGAAGTTGCATTTGGAAATAATCATGTTGACAATTTAACAACTTCAAAATTATAAGTGCTTAAACAAAACAATTCAAATAAAGAAAGCCAATGTTCTATTGATTATGCTCCATGTTGGCTCAGCCATAAGTCTGAGGGCTTGTAACGCTAAAAATTGTAGTTTGATACCCGCGGTGGGTAGATCAGAGACAGCCTATTGTGTAGCTTTGTGCTTAACAATAAACAAGTAAAAACAACATTAATTATTATTTTTTCTTGCGTCCACTCAATATGAACAGGTCTTTAAAGGTCCAAAAATTAGGTTACGTTCGAAAAAGATTCAAAGGACACTTTAATATTATTGTGTTACAACTAACATTAGTTCATTTCAACTAGGCATAATACTACACTTTCCACAGTAAATTAACAAAAGTGCTTAAATCAATTGAACGGAGACAAAGACTTAATTAGTTTCAGCATAACTTAGCTTTGAAAGTAACTTCCATCATGAAAGACATTCTCACAAATTATTTCTGCTTAATCTAAACTTCCTTTAGTTAAGATTACTTAGCTGCTTTATAAGCTATAAAACCTGCGTTGGTTACACGTAGAATTTATGTGGTTGTTGCTATGATTCCAAATACTACTTCTAACTCAAGCTTTTCACTCTGAGTAACAAAGATAAACGATAATTTTAATTATCTTATATTAACTTGTAAACCCTGTTTTCAATCAACAGTATATAAAACATACACTTGGATAAAAAACAGAGGA
Source organism: Limulus polyphemus (assembly GCF_000517525.1). Taxonomy (NCBI): domain Eukaryota; kingdom Metazoa; phylum Arthropoda; class Merostomata; order Xiphosura; family Limulidae; genus Limulus; species Limulus polyphemus. The sequence continues at coordinate 47,261 of NW_013668550.1, forward strand.
GTAAAACCAATAACCTGAGCACTTTCGGAAAGTTGACTTTCCTTCAATTAGGGATGAATGGCAAAATTGAAGTTTTTGCTTTCAACCTTTTTCGTTTAAATCTCCCTCCCTCCTACTTCAAATCAGTTTTGTACAAGTAAATTCCTTTAGAAATACAGCAACTAATCAACTGTTAATGATGCTGTACTGCTCTAAGTGTATTGAAGGATCACGTTGTTATACAAGAGAAAGAGGTTTTCAAAAGTTAAGGAATACTTATGGAATGAAAATAATCTAGAATTTATTATAAACTAAAGAATTATCGGTTACAAGATTCTCAAAATATCAAAGGTAAAGAGCGACGCAGTTCTGTTTAAATTTAGAAAAATTTCTGAAGAAGTGAAAATTGAGACCAAGTAGGAAACAGAAGAGTTTCTCATTGTTTTTACTTCTGCAGAAAAATTCACAAACTGTTAAAATAAATAATTTTTATTTTTCCACACTATCGTTTTCTTTATACTTCATATAATTCTTATAGATGATACAGCTTTCAATCTCTCCAACATAATGTCTATTCTACAGTAGTCTTCGTTTTGCCTGCTGAATATACATCTTAATTTGTTTCTAAACTCTTCTGATCCCATGTGTAAGTTCACAAGAAACGTTTGGAAATGAATAGTAAATTAGTTTAACATTCAAAAAACATTAGTGATCTATCACGAAGACCAACTCCTCGGAAGGGGCCTAGTATAGTCTGGTGGTTAGGACGCGCTATCTGAGGGTCGTGAGTTCGAATTCCCATCACTGAACATGCTCCACCTTTCAGCAGTGGGAACATTATAATGTGACGATCAATCCCAATATTCGTTGGTAAAAAGGTAGCCCAAGATTTTGCAGTGGGTGGTGTCCACTAGCTGCCTTCTCTCTAGTCTATCACTATTAAATTAGGGACGGCTAGCGCAGATAGCCCTCGTGTAGCTTTGCGCGAATTTAAAAACAAAACAAAAACCAAAATGCTCGGGAGGTCGAAGCTCTCTTTGGTAGTTTCGAACTTTTTTAATATATACACACTTACCATTTTACAAGTTAATGCAAAAGAAGAACAAGATACTTACAAGACTTCTAGGCTTGACAATCCAAGTAAAGCATTTGCTGGCACTTCTTCAAACTGGTTATTGTGCAACCATCTTATGACCACAACAAAAATAACAAAAGTAAGAAGAAAAATACTACGATTTTTAAATTCAACATATTTATGTTTGGAATGTTAATTTTCAGATTGTACTAATCTATCTTTGATTCACTTACGTTCAAAATTCAATTTTTTAAACCAAATAGCTATAAAACGAGAAGTATGAGCTTATACAAAATAGCTTCAATGATTTGTGGAAAATAATTTTAAAGATGGTTGTGTGAAATTACTTCAGTAGTGGTTGTAAGAAAGGGATTCGATCCTTGTTATGTAAAATAACTTTATAGAGGTGGTTGCATAAAATAGCATTACTCTCATATATATCGAAATAAATTTAGCAAAGACTAGCCATCAGTTTCTTTTTAAATTGCTATGAAACTAATTTAACCATGTTCTTTCTTTTAAATTTTTTTTATAGTATTGATAGATCTCCTGAAAATTATATTTAACAATTGTCTATTCGCTCAAATAGAACAATTTTTGCTCAAAATAAATTAATTCTACTAAAATACGTTGTAAAAGAATTAAAAATCGCAATAAACAGTTTTCTGTCAATACTTAATCCACTTATAACATTACTTATACTTACAATATTTTTAGCTTGGAGAGGCCAACAAAAATACTAGATTCCAAGGCACGTAGGAAGTTATTTCCTAAATTTCTGTGGAAGAATAATATAAGTTGTTGTTTTTTTCGAAAGATTAATTGTCACTTTACTATTCTGTGAGTTAATTACAAATAAGCAACAGACTAGAAAATTTCATTGCGTTGTATAATATTAATTATTATTGCTTAAATTTAGCCTTTAACCCTACAATTATTGGTGGGGTCCAAACTCAAACTACTGGCAGGTATTTCGATGAAAATTAATTATTAAAAAAATATATTTAATCATCGGGGGTGCTCGAAGATTGAGCAATCTTCCTTCGCCCTTGGAGGGGTCCACATGGTAACCGTAGGCTATTTGAACACGTATGTATAAATTAACTATACACCAAACTGTTTGAAGGTGCAGGACTTTCTTGATTACACAGTCCTTGATAAAAGTCACAAAAATTTTAACTAAAATGAATACTACAGCCAATCCACTAATTACTGATGAGACCCTCTATCTATTTTACTTAGAAAATGAGTGATTTCATCTAATTTTTGGTCACTCTTTACACTGAGTTGTACAAGGAAAAACAGTTTCTCAATAGCATACATTTGGACCCCGCCGGTAGTGAAAGCTATGTAAACGAGTGTCGGTAATTTGAAGGTTAATTTGAGAAAATAGTTAATAACGTTACTGACTGACTAGAGTGTTGAAATGTTTTTAACTGATCGATACAAAACAACAATTTAATCCGTTCAAAAAATCAATATATATAAATAAAAAATAAAGGGTTATAAAATAAATCAGATAAGTAACGTCTGAATAAAATAATAAACAAATATAAGTTTAGCTTAAACGTGCATGCAACATTTGAAACAAAGAACAATAAATCATGTTTTAGTCAACATTTAGCTTATCGTTTTATCTACAGTTTTACAAAATTGTCCCCAATCTTAGTTATTTTATAAGTCCAAAGAATCTATTTGCTTACAGTTCTGTCAAGTTCCCAAGATGAACGAAAGTGGAGTTGGATAATCTGGTAAAATTGTTGGCGCTCAGATCCCTGCAAAAAAATAGATAATAAACGTATATAAATTTTTACACTAATAATCATCCATTGCGCAGCAGTTGAACCTTGTTTAGAAGTGGTGTGGTAGTTACATGACTGTATGCTTTGGTACGCAACACTTGAAGTAAATGTTAGCATAAACATTTCGTAACGGCCTGTCGTAACAGCCACAATATTCAGATCTCTGTAGGCCCAAATGAAAACTTGCAAAATATTTAAATAAAAGAAAATGATAAATGAAGTTTCATTAAAAATATCCTATTGTGAGTATCAAACCAATAATGCGTGAGTTGAATTCATTTGGAAATGACACGTAAAATAAATGCTGTTTATTTTTTTGTTTGTTTTTTGTTATCCTTGTACACGGTGTTTTTACAAGTAAAGATCCTACGTTGGCTTCGTTTCGTTTTCCCCAATTTAATTACAATCAATTAATTGTGTTTAATAAGCCAAATATAACACATCTTATATCGAACGTCATAACATGACATTACACATTACTATTTACTTATTTTAACACCAATTATTTATTAGTATTATTATTAACTTCTACTTGAATAATTAAAAAAAAAACTGGCGAATCAACAAACTAATCTACGTGTTCTTGAACAACTATAGCGTCAACGGGAAAAGGCTACATAAGTAATTCTGAGAACTTACTAGCGGGAGTAAAGAAGAATGCATAACAATATATCCACAACATTATATCTGATATATACATTGCAGACGAGGCTTTTCGCCCAATACAAGAGTTCATTTAGCCAGCTGGGATGCAACAGACATACCTTATTCCTCAATCAAAATGTTTCTTCTACAAGCGTCTAATTCTAAATCGTACAGAATCATGATAGTCAAGTAACAACCATCGATAATGAATATACTTAGGAGATCAGTAGTTTTAGTTCATTGTCATTCTTATCCCATAAATCTTGAAAAACTTGTCATTGGAACGGATTGTATAAAACTCTACACCTAGAAACTGGTAGTCCTAACGAGACCAGAATTATTAAAGGTAAATAAAACATTGTACCACAGAGCGAACCAAAATTTCCAAAACATCTTTACTCTTCTAGTTTTATCATAAGTACGGTAGTACTTACAGTAGGAATGGGGCGGATACACAATACATGCAATACAAAATACTTACCCAAATACACCTTTAACAACCAAAAAAATATATATTTAACAATATTTGAGAGACACCTTCGAGTAATAAACAAACCACATACAAAAGTATAAGTTATAGAACCACTTAAGAAAGTCAGCAGAGCAGACACAAAAAAAATCACAAAACCATAAATTACTCAATCTCACTGACTGACTGACTAATTTTTTTGCTCGCTTCTAGCTGTGTAACAAACAGACTTACCATAGTTATAAGTGCATCAAATAGAACAATAGCACAAGTGCTAGTGCTAGCGTGAAGAAGTTAATTTAATTAATTAACTAATTTATCAACCCTTAATATATCCACACAACCACAACTCACACTACATCACCCAAATGGCATTGTATACTACAGAGTGCGTGCCATCACATTTCCACATACATGCACACTCACAGTGTGTACACACACCATACGTGAAGAGGAGAATGCACATCACACACACATACATTAATATTTGCACATACCATAATATTAGATCCTGTTATTTTGTATGAACAAAGTGCATGAACAAGTGGAAAAAAATGTTTAAAAAAATTGAAAGTGCAGGAATGGGTGCACCAAAAAGTGAGGAAACAAAGTAAGAATGAGCATTATGTAACAAAACTTCTTCTGTACAACATCAAAATGGGACGTATCCAACATCGGGTCCATTCCTACTTCGTTGTTCTGTGTCCATGATATTATTCAACTTAGGTACATACAAAAGTGTGTTCATGATTCTTCTATTGTATAGATAGTAACGAATCCATGACGTCGATATAAAGAAACCTCTTTGTATTTTAATCCACCTGTTTAGCTAATGTGCGAAATCATGTTATCTTCTCATGCAATTGCAAAAGGAGGGACAAGTTATAAAGAAAAAAACATACAAGTTATGGGTCCACACAAATATCGTATTATTCTGGTGTCGTATAAACAGACTTTACAATACATGTATTGTCTCCAATAATTCTATTACCAGAACCTTTAGTCATTGTATGATAGCATACCTAAGTTTGATAAGTTTACTCCACCTGGCTTATTGTATACAGGATAGAAAAAATAAACGAAGTAGGCGTGGGCAAGATGTTGGACACGCCCCTTGTGAGATTGTACAGACAAAGATTATTACACCACGCCCATTCCTACCTTGTTTCCTCACTTTTTGGTGCATCCATTCCCACACTTTCAATATTTCAATGCTGTAGAAATAAGATGGAAGAGGTAATAAAATATAAAGTGAGTGAAGACAGTAACGCAAAGAAATAAATAAAAAATAGGCAAGGTATGGGGATAAGGAAATCTAGGAGAAAGAGAGATAACATCAGCCAGTGACACGGAGAGAGGAGACTCGTTGATATAAAGAAACAATAGAATAGCAGAGCATGTGGATATAGGGAAGCACGGGGGAAGAAGGAGATATTAGATTAGGGTTAAGATCTGAATGAGTGTTATTGGAGTTATGGGCATTAAGAGGAGTTATAACCCCTGTCTTTTTATCAGTTAGATTTTTCCAGAATGATTTTATGGCTCGGATACTCAGGAATTCAATGATATTATCTCCAGCCAACACAAGGTAATAAACATCCGTCCCTCATCTGATGAGCAGTACTCACTCAAATGAATTAAACAATGTAAACATCCAGCCCTCATTTGAGGAGAAATACTGATTCACGTGAATAGCACAATGTAAACATTCAGACCTCATCTGAGAAACATTGCTCATTCACCTGGATAACAAAATGCAAGTTCGAATCCTATTTGAATAACAATATGTATTCATCAGGTTTACTCATTGTAATCATTCGGATATCTTATGAGGAGCACTGTTAAATAACAAGCTAATATTTAACACATTTTTAAAACATTTCAACAAGTGGAATGACTTCTAACTCTTTGAAAATGCACACTTCTATTTTGATGGCTGTACGTGACGCTTTTACGCCACAAAATTACCAGATTCGTATACTCAAAATGTCAATCACCTAACCTGACCTGTTTTAAACTGTGGCAAAACAATCAAGTGATAAAGTAAGACAGTAACGTAGCAGAAAACAAGAGTAGAGTGGAGAACGGTGAAGTCAGCTTCACATGTCAGAGGAGACATCTGGTGAGTACTAAAGTTGCGAAACTAGGCCAATGAAAAAAAAAAAGAAAAGAAACGTTCCACCAACCGAAATGAGGAAAATCGCCTACAAAAAGGAAAGACTCCACACGTATCTAACAACTATATATATTTTGAATGAACGCAACTTACGTATCAGGATAAACAGACTGATTTGTGCACATAAAAGAGATCCATTTTTCCAGTTCTTTGTTTTGGTTTTTGTTAAGCATAGAGTTACACAATGGGCTATCTGTGCTCTGCCTACCTCGGGTATCAAAGCCCGATTTTTAGCGTCGTACGCCTGTAAACTTACCACTGAGTCACGGGGAGGAGCAGTTCTTTGGAAAGAATAAACGAAGTTTGATACTAAATAAACATTTCATTTGGAAACGTGTTTCACTATAAAGTACTACCTACATGCCTAATGTTTTGAATCCGAAATGGACATATCTGCAGCTTACATGATTTTTACCACACATCTTAGGCCTATTGGTTCCTAATGGTTTGCCGGCTTTCAGTATTTAAGATCTAAGTTTTAGAGTATTTTACTGTATATATAAATGGCGTTTCAGATAAACTTTTGTCTCTAATCGTCTAGCCCCACTGAAGAGTTCTGATACTAAACGCGAGACTTCTTGAGCAGTGATTTGTGGGAACAAAAGATACAACTGAAAAGTCATTTTTACAAACCTCTGATTTTTTAACCCAAAATGGACAAATTGAGAGGTATGAAAAAAGAAAATAGCTGCAGTTTACGCGATTTTTATCACAAATTCTAGGCCTGCTGTTTAAAGTAAGAACGTTATATCTTCTATGAATTTGATTAATTCTACAATATGAGTAAAATTCGGTAATCTTATTCTGAAATAATATCATAAAAAACAAATCTCCCGGTGTGATATGAGATTCCCACTATGCCGTAGGCTTATGTATCAAATTACAGCAAATATAGTTATAATCTAGTCACAATAGTAAATGTTATAATATCGTACAACAATGTCGTAAAAGGTAGATAGTGTAATATTATACTACAGTATTGCTAAATACAGTTACATTGTTCGAATTCATTTCAATGTAAATATCGTTGAATGGTTTGTGCTAATTGATTTTAACAATCGTTGTACAATTTGTAAGGTTGAAAACATTTTAAGGTAGCTAAATGTAAAGATCTTGTATAAAATACTACAATAGTAATATTACGATGTTATTAAAATAAGTAAAATAATACTGTATTAAAATAAACTCATTCAGGATTACCAGGTGCATTACAAATACCAATTTACACAGTTCGCATAACTTAAGTGTAAGCTGTTGATGTAGTTTCTGATGACGAATATGAGATATTTCAACTGTTCTAACTTCAACTCTGTTTATGTTTTCAGGACGCGAGAACTAGAAACACCACATTAAGACAGAACTTTATTTTAATAATAAGTACAACGGTAGAGTAAGTACTTAAGCTACCTAGATGAAACCGCCCTTTCGTTAAGTTGACGCATTGCACATGTGTGTTGATGTAAATGCGAACCCAGAGTAAAGAAGTAATCCAAAACCTCGAACAACAAACTTACTATGTGAACTCACTAAGGATATGATTATATTCAATAATGCTAAAACAATAATTAATTTCTGGAAAAGCAAACAGCAGCAGGTAAGTAAACAAACAGTGAATTAAACAGACAGATTAGCAATGCTGATAAAGAACTTGAAAGGTTGTTGGTATGAAGCCAGGGATGTTTAAAGAATGTTCGATTTCAATTTCAATCTTTCGAAAGATAATATTTTCACATAGAACACTGTAACCTCACTGGCAGTAAAAGTATTTCCTAAGTTAGTGAAATGTATAGATAATGAGAGAAACATAGTGACAACGATTGAAAATAATGGTTTGTTTATGTGTTGTTGGACGCACAACTACACAATGGGGTATCTGCACTACGTCCATTGCGAGTAATGAGACCCGATTTGTAATGTTCCAATTTACCATTCAGTCACCAGGAGGCAAAAGTGAAGGAATCGAAGTAAATTCAGGAAAATGTGAATAGTTGACAGAAAAAAAATAATTTTACAAACGAAAATTTCTACCATAGATCGACATAAAGTAGCACATTGTATGTTGTCATATTTAAATTCGAATGATATATATAAACACTTACTTAAAAAAGGAAAGAGCGTTTTTCACAAATAAAGTTAGATTATTTAACATAATATAAATAAAAGCAAACTTCGGAAAAGTAGCATTGTTTTACATCATTGTTTTTCATGATTGGAATATGATGCAAGATCGAGGAATAAAATCTTAATTTTACTTTTAAGCACTTAATATTCTAGTTTTTAGGTAACTCAAGAACAGGTTTTTTTGTGTGCCTAGAAACGGTTTTAGTTTCAAGGAAAGAATATCTAGTCTGCCTCAGTCTTATAGTCTTATATGTTTTATAGAGGAAAATATGCCGCATTTTACATAATTTAATTTTCTTCATTATTAACAGAGGAGAAGATTAAGCACTGTCCATATCTAATCATTACCATTATTATTATTATACATTATGCCAAATACCCTAGTTAAAACGCTGACTTGTCAGATTCACTTACTTGTTTGTTTTGAATTTCGCGCAAAGCTACACGAGGGCTATCTGCGCTAGCCGTCCCTAATTTAGCAGTGAAAGACTAGAGAGAAGGCAGCTAGTCATCACTACCCATCGTTAATGCTTGGGCTACTTTTTTACCAATGAATAAAGGGATTGACCGTCACATTACAACCCCCTCCCCACAGCTGAAAGGGCGAGCATGTTTGGTGGTACGGGGATTCGAATCTGCGACCCTCAGATTGCGAGTCGAGCACCCTAACCACCTGGCCATGCCGGGCTCATTTCACTTATTATTGTTAAAGTTGTTTTAACAGTATTCTTAAACAAACGCGGCGAAAATTAAATCTACCCACGGGTAAACTCAGGACCGACGCGCCCGGGGATGCAGCACGTGCACTTGCTCAGAGTGGCAGGTTCTTTGGGGCGACAAAAACGAATTTCAAAATGAAAAATTCCCCTTCAGGCAGAATCGACATTCTATGGTAAAGCATGATACAGCTCGAACATAATACTGCTGCTGCCTAGAGATGACTCACGGAAAATTCGTTGGGGTGGGGGAAGTGGCGGCACAGTCAGCACAGTGTTTGCACAGGGAGGCAAAAGTCGTCACGCTGATCCTGGGTAAACTTCGCATTCGTTATCGAACTCCAAGTAAAATATACTCTAGCAGCATTTTACAAACCTTCTCTCCTCCAGTTTTAACCTTATTTTAGCTTGGGAACGTTATATTAAAACGATTTTAGTGCCTCATTACGTTGTTAGTGTACATGTCCCCACGCCTGGACATGCTATCACTAACGGTTGTGCATCTTGACAATGGCTTTGCAACGTAGTTTTCATAACAAAAGATTCCGTTGTAAGACGTCATGTTAAAAGCACACCACTGCTCCCTAATGCTTCCCATAATCCTTTCCATCTAGTGTATGAAGACGACTGTTTTCAATCACCTGTTTCAACAGTCCGATTGCATATAATTTCATAGGTACTGCGTCTGACAGCTTGAACGATACGTCTTCGTGTTGAATAGTATGAATACCTATTTCATTCTCCAACTGCATGAGGTATGCAACAGTTGAAGAGATATATGTGCATACTGTTGCCTGCATTTGTGTTTGTGGTATCTTTCCTCTTTCAAGACACCGCACTTTGTTACCACACCTAGTGTACGACTTGTTGCAGGTCTTTTTCTGGATGGTCCTGGTTCCACAAGTTGATTAATATCCTTTTGATTTCCAAAGTCAATGCATTTTCGATAGTATCACACTACATATGAACGGCAAATAACGTCAAAATGTAGTTCTTATACAATCTGTTCTACCGCCGCGACTTTATATCGGATGTGCCTGTCACATGGCTTGCTGATTTATTTATTCAAAATAGTTTTATTATAACGTACTAAAACCTTTCGTTCAAGTATATAGAAGTTATCTGTTAATTGATTTCATTTTATGTAGATGGGAAACAATTTAATCTATAGGAGATATTAACATAAAAAAATCATTGAAATTAGATAGAACAGCATAAACGATGGAAACACAAAACAATAAAAAAGGTGACACATTTTCGGTACAATGATGATCAATTATACAAAAATGTTATTGAACAATTTTTCCAGGCGACAACCTTCAAAGAAAGCTTAAGGAATACAGAGGTTGGTAATATTCGGTAGTTTCAAAGGTAAACTAATACCGAAACTTGTAAACTATGTTACCCTTATGTGTAAACTAGAATACTGGCTACAGTAGTTTTATATGTAAATTAGTAGACTGAGATATATTCAAATGTAACCTAGAATACTGAGGCTGGTAAGCTTTGAAGTTCTAAATGAAGAACACTGAAGCTTATCACTTTGTGATAGCTTTAACTGGTAATATGTGGTTGTTTTAAATGTAAAGTAAAATATTTGGGCTGGAAATCTATGATACTTTTAAATGTAAATTATATAATACTGAGTCTGATAATATCGGGTAATTTGAAACAAACTGAAATTGATAATATGCGGTTGTTATAAATGTTAACCAGAATATTGAAGCTAATGATCGACACAGCGATATGTCTGCGGAATAACAACACTAGAAACCGGATTTCGATACCCGTGGTGAGCAGAGCACATTATACCCCATTGTGTAGCTTTGTGCTTAATTACAAACAAAGAAGCTAATGATCTGCAATAGTTTCAAATATAAACTAAAAGACTGAGGCTGGAATTTTGTGTGTTTGTGTTAAGATTTGGAAAACAATTCGTTCATACTGGTCTCGTAAAAATTTCACTTACTTGTACAACAGCATAAATAAAAGATAATAGACTTTGTTGTTCAAAATAGAAAAACAGAGAACGCCAAGTTATCAAATATTATCTTCGAAGCTATAATTTTTATGTAACGAGAAAACAGCTTTTAGAATTACCAACATCTTGTCCTTCAAAACTTTAGTGATAAACGCTTTATAATATTTAAAACAGTCACGTGAAGCCTAACGAAGGGTTAGTGTTTGAAGTCTGACGATAAATCATACAATTCTTCCCCTCTGTTGGAAATGTATAACGTTTCTGACGACAATTGGCAAAACAAAAATAATCGTTGAATCTGGGAAGAGATGTTTCAATCTGGAAAAGATGTCGAACTGCCTGCTGCTCCAAACGTAAAATAGCAAAAGCAATAAAAGGAACCATGTGCTTTTAAAATGCTACTTTATTGTGTGAGATTGTAAAACGTTTGGCAAATAAGAACATAAATCACACGCCGGAGACAGGCATAAATTTTACTCCTTGCTGTCTGACCCTTCTCAAAAAACTTGCCATAATTCACATACTCATTGATCCATAGATAAAGTTTAACTTGGATATACATGATCTATAAAAAATAACCATTTTATTCGCTGATTTGAAATATAAGCACTATTTTCTTATTCATTTTTTAACTATTAAACATTTTAAAGTATAAACACCCTGACCTGACAGTAGATGCTATTTACGTAATAAAAATGGCTTAAAACAAACAAACATTCTAAAAACGTTATGCGATCCTCAGTTGTTCTTGGTCAATAGATATAATTTGTACTAAAATGTTAAAGATGATGGAACAAATTCTTTAAAACACTTGTTCACGACAACAAGCTTTCCTTTACTAACTTTACTGCCCTAATATAAAACATGGTTACCAAGAACATAATGTGCTAAGATGAACGCTTCTGAAACTCTTTCCATTTGTTAACTTAATGCTCTTTCTGTCTTGAACAAGTTCCCCATGACCTATCAAAACCCTATTCATTTCTTCATGAGACTAATCTACACCTGCTAAATATCTGTTTCGCCATCTCGAGGCTTGGCTTTATTTGCTCACACCCGGCTCATTTCATAATGACGCTATTATCCATCTGTTAACAACCCGCCCTTTCTGTCACAAGACTATTCACAATTACCCATATTTGAGATATTCTCTATCTGCTAAGATCTCCGCTCTTTTCATAATGAAGCTAGCGGAAAGTGGGGTATAGTGAGACACAAAAGTTGTTTTCTCCTCATAACCTCCTATTTTTTACACTAATTAACTCAGAATAAATACACACTACAACCACTACTTGGCCTTTTTTAAAGCAAATTTATTTCCGTAAAACAAATCCACAAGGATAATTAGAAGCATAGAAAGCAAAACCTACACTTGTCTAGTGGGGCAGAGTGAGAAGTGGGTCACTATGAGACAGACTTCAATCACATGTGGGTGCACGTGTCATTGAGGTTTGACACATATGTACAGTAAGCCATGGGCTAGAGCACTGCGAATTACTTCCTCAGAGATCCACTCCTTAGGGGTGGGGAATTCCCTTTTCCCCTCAGCTACTTGTTCCACGTTTGAGATTTTCTGTAATATTTCCTAAATAGTCTCCTGTAAGGTTTCTTTGTCTCACCAACAGCTTCTTTCTACTTTTTTGTTTTTTGTTGTGATATTACGTATTTTTCTGTATCAAGCAGTCATCTTCAGCTAAGACAGTTTTATATTTCTAACAGGATGGTTGGCCTTTGGAATGGGTTGTCTTCAAATGTTGTAGAGGCAGTAAATTTAAGTGAGTTTAAGAAAAAGCTTGATAATTATATGAATGAAAAGGGCTGAGCTTAATTTTTTAATCATTTTAATTTAGTTTTAAGAATTGAACAGCCGAAATGGGCGAATTGGTCCCATGTTGTCCCAAAATATTATGCTATGTTATATTCAAGTCATTTCAATTTAGTACTTTTTTGTCTTTTTTAGACCTGGGAGAAGTGAGTTGTTGTGAATAACTTATAAGGGTTAATGATATTGGAAATGGTTAAGAAATATACAATAACCGAATCACTTAAAATTAACAGATATTCTAAAATTCTTGCTTAATCCTTGTGTAATACTGTAGAATCTAAAAATATTAATTTAGATATGTAGATAAATTACGATTTATTTAAGATAAATAAAGGTATCTTATATCTGCTAACAGAATGAAATTTTCATGATGAAGATATTTTCCATCTGATAACATTTTGATCTTTCCATCGTAGGATGATTTTGCTGTTAATTTAGACAAACTAATTGGCTTCATTTTTGTGATCCTTTCGCTCATATAATGTTATGTTTCTCCTTCATTTTCATCGTTATATTGTAGCATCATATTTGTCAATCCATAGAGTAATAAAGAGATAAGTTGTTGTTTTAAAAGTGTTGCTATTTTTTGCTGCTTTCAGTGTAACTTTTTACAGAAATAAGTGTTATAAAACGTTTTGACTAAGAAAGTTTCTCGATGTTTCGCTGCTTTCCAGAGTAAGAAGTCACGAAGACTGAACTTTTACATACAATACGAATTTCTCAAGAGTATGATAATCAGTGAAGTTGATAGCATTCAGAATATCTTAACAAACAACATACATAAACCATGAAAACGTATAGACAGACATTTAAATTGCACTGTACACCTCAGTATTGGCAATACGAATCAAATATTGCTGCCACTCTCAGCGCTTACAACATGGCGGAATAATAAAGCATAAGAAAACATACTGACAGAGATTATTCTTGTCTTGGAGTACAAAATACCAGTTAATTATATTAATTAATAAATAAACGGAAAGTCATGTGTCAAATTTTCAGTCAGTTTTAGAGTACGTTTAATTAACAATCAATGCATTACTCAGAAGGAGAATGTATTGTAAAATTACAGCATATTCAGCATATAAGCATAACAAGAAGTGGTGAAAAAGTGTATATATTTATACTGAGTCTCTGTATCAAAAGTATACACGTAAGAAAAGTAGTCTGGATGACGAAAATTACTTCGTCCTGGGAGAAAAGTGGGTGTAAAGTAAAGGAAGTAAGTTGAAGCTGTCTGCCAGGAGATTCTAAGAAATACAAGCACTATATTGGTCTACTAGTTTCAGTTATAAATTATTTGGATTCAATTCACATATGTGTGTTTGAGAGAAAGTTTATATATAGATATAAGGTTGTTGTTTTAGCAGAAAACTAAACAATGGGCTATTTGCGTTCTGTCTAACGCGGGAAATCTAACCTCGGATTTTAACATATTAAGTCTGTATATTTACCGCTGACCAATCGGAGGACTATGTTTACATATATCGGAAATGTATATATTCGTTAACATTCCACAACATAACAAAATTACAAATATTAAAAATGTTTATTTTTATGAAATCACAACGTTAGAAACTTTTGTTTTAAATCAAACTATTTTACAAACGCTAAGCCTATTTATTTCATACAAATATCGTAGTTGTAATATTACAGTATTGCAAGGTGTCTTTTGTTTTCAGCATTTTGTCATTCGAATCACTTCCCATAACGTAGAAATCTTGGACAAGGATATGGAATGTTATCTACTGTCAAATATTTCTGTATTCTAGAAGGATCTTCGAGTGAAGTAATAATAAGAACAAAAGGAACTTTCTGGACAAACAATGTACGTCTAGAGTTGAAAACTAGTCAGTGCTTCGTGTTTACTCTAGTATTAGTATCACGATATATAATATTGGTATGCATTACTAATTCTTAATACTAAATATAAGTTACTTAAACCATGGCTAAATTAACCTATATAAATATGCTTTGAACAATATTTATTTATTGTCATAATACTAAAGCTACTCTTTCCTAAAAAAACTGTAATCTAATTTTTGAAAGTGATGTGAACACACCACCATGATCTGGGAATCACACTTTCTGATTCTCAAAACATGGATCCATTATTTTTTAACTTTCACATTTCCAGAAAGCGATTAAATGACACAAAATATCCTAGTGTTTTAGAATGGCATTGCGGTACCTTGCAATATCTGTTTGAATTCTTAGTTCCTTAGTTAGATATTTCAATGTTAGAAAGTGTAACTAAATACGAAAAGTATTCGCACATCTATTCTCCAGATTATAATTATAAAATTCACCGTTAGAGTAAGCCAACTAAAATGAAATTGGAAATAGGTCAACTAACAGTGAAAACAAACAATCGACATCATATTTATATTCATAACAGAATTCTTACAGAATCTACAAACGGTGTAACTATTTTGATATAATCAAAAATACCTTAGGCGTGAAAAATATGTACGATCAAAAAAGGATTGAGTGTGCGACTTAAAGAAATAAAACCAAAATTGGCGGCTAAACTGGTAGCTACACTTATACCATTGTTAAGAATTTTACACCAAATATTCATTCATTAGTTAACCAGGCCACGTTTTTTTTGTTTTTTTTTTCAACTTAGGGCAGGATGGTGGGTAAAACAAAATACGAGGCTTAGGTAACTAATGAATGAATATTTGCTGTAAAATTCTTATCAATGCTATAAGTGTAGCTACCAGTTTGGCCAAAAATTTTGATTTCATTCCTGTCGCACTCTCAATCCTTTTTTAGCCGTATCTTTTTTCACACCTAAGGTGTTTTTGATTAGATATCATTACTTTTTGTCAATACACATCAACAAACCACAACAAGAAAGTTACACTCGATAGTAACGAACATTAGCTTCAGGATCGCAACCCTATTATTCGGAACAGGCCTATACTTTACAGAATCAACCAGATTCTTTAAAATATATGATGGTAGTTTTCCTCTCTAAAACACTATTAATAATTTTCTTCATGGTAACGCCATGGAAACTAGATTAACAGTTTCTTGTCATCACCCGCATGCACCCGGTACAGCCGTATCAAGCATCACTATTTACGCTTATTGCTTAACCTAATATCATGTGACGCAAAACGATATTTAATTAGGAAAAATTCATAAAATTTAGCAAATTGGTGCTTAAAAGTTGGTAATAAATAATAACTGTCCACCTATAAGAATTAATCAATAATTATGAATCTGCACGTGCTTTTATCCCATAGTTTTGCTGCTCTAAATCAGCCGTTTTCAATTCGAATGACAAAAAACTAACACGGTCCGCCTTTACACATAGGTGAGGCTGTGGTAGAAATTTCAGACCGATAGCTCACGTGTTTTTTTGCGTAGGCGTGCGCAAACATTTTGGTCAAAATTGAGCGGCTTTTATTGAATAACTTTACATATGTGGCTTATATTTAGATCAAATTTGACACCTAATTGTAGGTTGTAAAGAAACATCTGTGTATCAGATTTGAAAAAAAATCCATACAAGTTAAGTATGTTTTTCTATCAAATAAAATTTCCGTACTTTCGGTGTGAAGAAAAAAAATATGAAAAAATTCAATCAAAATTGAAGATTTTACATCTCTTGTATTTCTTAATGGAAATTTGGTATGTGAAGTAAGGGTTCAGTAGAGCACATCCAAAGAAAATATGTGATAGTTTGGATTACCACAGCCCGAGATACAGAAAGTGTAAAATTGCTAAACTATCACCCCTGTCGGATAACACACATTGTGTCCTGCAGAAAGTTTTGGCCGCACAATACAGTGCTTTAAAAGACAGAAAATGTATGTGGGAGGGGAGGCATCAGTGCGGGTTGAAGAAATATATTTCAGTAAAGCAAGAAGACAATAGGTTGAAATTTTATATTCTGGTATTTCAGTGTCTATAGTGTTTATAATTGGTTGAATAATCCCTTTATAGTGGAAGAGAAAAAATTGTTTTAATGAGAAGTCAGAACGCCACCGCGTCACGTGACTCAGAGGTAAAGATTGAGAACTTTTTAAGCATTTTCTTTTGAAATTAAGAAATTAAAACTTAGATAATATAAAAATTGGAATTGTCAATTTGATACCAAACTTATTAAAATACATTGACAATAAATTAGTTCAATTAAGTTTCGAATATAACTATGTAAAAAAGTCTTGACATGCGCATTTTAACCTCCCTTATCTATAAGGTCAACAACACACTTCAACATGAACATCACATCACACAGTTTTGTATAATAGTATTGAACAAGTAAAAAAAAAAATTTAAGGAATTAAATATAGGGATGGCTAATATCAATTCTTCCAAAACAATGCAAACAGGATAGTGGTGATGGCATTTGTGTCATCCCTACATAATAGCTACATAATGATGCAAATGCCATCCCTACTATTATGTTTGTATTATTTTTGAAGGATTGATATCAGCCATCCCTACATTTATTTCTGTTTTTGGAAACGTTTTTTCTTTACTTGTTTGCTTGTTTTTTAACGCAGTATTTCAATAGACATAGGAATGTTGTATTTATAACTAAGTTCTAAATACAATGAGGCTCCAACTATAATATCTATTGTTTATCTATTATTGGTTGGTAATTCCTGTTTCACCCTGTACGTAAGCTTTTTAAAGGGACACCAAATTTCTGTAAAAAAGTTACTTTCCAGAGTTAATGATAACATCGTTTACACTAGAATTATGATTTTTTAAATTACTACTACTTATTGGTAATACTTATAAAAGCGGACACTCCTTTTGAAATCTCAGTGAAATTGGTTGACACCATTATTTTGGTTTTTGAGTTATCATGTAATAAAAAAGAAGCAGAAGAATGAACAACAAGAAATTCAAACTTTTTACTATGATATTTACAGATATTCCCAGGTCTTGTGACTCACTCATTACATAGATATTGTTATAATAGGAAACACTGTATAGTATTGTAAAGTTCTGATGACCTATTGAGGAGATATTTAAAATACTATTTCAATGAACAATCCGAGCCATCTCTACAAAGGCAGTGCTACCGCCTGCCTGATGAATAAAGGTTCTATCTACATAATATATGGGAAAAAAATCTAGTTGTAGAGAAATTTTGATAAACTACTTCTGAACTACTTCTTGATTTTGGGGTTTGATTAAGAACAAAACACATTTTTATATTTACATATAGCACCATATTTAGGTACAATACCAACCTCTCTCCTGACATTTAAACAGCCTCTGCAGGAGAGACTGGGCTTCTACACAATACCTTCATTCAACTAGATCACGAAGGTGGAGTAAAGCTTATCCGCTTGTGAAATCGATCCAAAGCTCAAGGTTAGTTATCGTTAGGTTGGGGAATTGAAGCGTGCATTATCTTGGTGTTTTATGTTAAGACCATACAAATGTGTTCAAAATTAGTTGCACTCTTTCTTGAAGAGGTTTCTGACTCAAAATGGCTAAGGAAAGGAAAGGCTTTGTAGACAGACAACTGTAAAAACATTACTGTTGTCGTAGATTCTCGATAATGTCGGGGGATTTTCTATAGCGAAAATCATTATTTACAAGAACAAAATATTTACACTAAAACCTATGATAAAAATAGTTTGTAAGGAAAATCTCAACAATATATAATATTGTTTAACGCCAAACACATGCGTTCCATTTTTATAGATGTGTCATTTACAAAATGAAATTGAAAACTAGCTACAGAGTAAGTTATTAGATACCTAATACAACCTGACACTAAAATAGAACATACTGAATAATCGTCATCAGACATAAAAAGTATGATATTAAGATTTAGCACATCATGTAGTTGTTGACCTTGTTTTTGTTTTTCTGCTAATAATTCTGTAATTACTTACAATTTTCTTGAGATATTTCATGCCAGTTATTGTCAATTTCTTCACTTAATCTCCTGCTTCCTTTCACGCTAACAATCTTAACCTGGGAAATATCGATGATGTCTATATTTTAAAAACATTCTTCTAAACTATTTATGCCCCAAATTACTTTTGGATCGATGAAGTTTTTGGTTTCAGAGTTTCTAGTATGATATCAGTTACAGGTAGAAAAGAAACATATGACCAAAGTATTATCAGTATTTTAATTATCCCACTAATTACTGCTGGATTTCCTATACATTTTACACAGAGGATGAGTGATTATTCCATGGTTTTGGTCAGTTCTTTACAACAAATGTTATAATGAACAAAAAATATAAAATTATTCCAACTTATGTAATATGTAGACCCTATCCATATAGTAAAAAGTATAAAAACAAATCAATAATTTGAAGGTTAAATAATTAATCCAGTAAGTCAATTTATTTAGAGAATTAACTTTATTGGTTTACTTAGTTACTTTTCAGTCTAATCTATATAGTTAGCTTCTCGGCTGCTTCTTTCCTCATTTCTGAGGGTCGGAGACCATGGTTTTCGAAATCATAACCTTTTGTAGGTTCCTACTGCTTTGTCCTGTTGGTGCATTGGGCCAATGACGATCCGGTCCACTCTCTGATGTCGTCCGTCTATCTTCTGGGCTGTCGTCCACATCATTTAATATTCCCTTATTGGTCCTGATGACGTGCCCAACATATCTCAGCTTTCGTTGTCTGATGTCATCAACAAGTTGATACAATTAGCTTACTTTTGATCAAATATTATCAACAATAAGACCACATATCTTGAGAAACTTTCCACAGCCTCTTCATTCTACGTGGACTTTGTGTAAGGCCACGCTTAACGGAAGCAAAAGCACAGAACTCTGTAGGAGCTGCATTGTTACTTAATGTGTATGTGGTGGAATGGGTCTCCTTTAATTTCGACGTCTTCAGCCATATTTCTCACGAAAACTGTCATTCATTTCGTGGACTGGTTGGAAGTTTATGAACCTTTGGCTTGTGGGCCTTCATTACAATTTTCATTATCTTGTTTA
>NW_013668550.1:67004-68817 GCF_000517525.1 Limulus polyphemus
CTTTGGCTTGTGGGCCTTCATTACAATTTTCATTATCTTGTTTACGGTACACGGAGACATGTCGAGTTTCATCACAGTGGCAATTTTGTTGTTGTTGTTGTTTTCTGGTAGAAGGGTTCTCTTTCGTAATCATGGCCCTTATTTTGCTGATGAAGGCGTTGTTACAAATTGGTTAAGGATGTGGTGTAGCTGCCCTAAACGCTTTATTGTATGATATTTTTACTTTCGTGGAGAACGTTGAAGGTTCCTTTTTTTTAAATGTTGTGTCCTTTGGATTTCCTTTGTTTAACAACCTCGTTATGCAAAAAAATATGTATTCGAAAAAAACTGTGACAGAACTTTTCAGCAATAAGTTTAACTGTGGCGGCATTGCACTATCTGCCGTACGATCGTGAAAGAAATATACATATGCTAAACATGTATCTCGCAGCACCAGGGTTCGCTTCTGCAGCGATACTCTACTTCATTAACATATGCATTTTTTTTTCTTTTTGTAAAGCGCGATTAATCTACTGTAAAACGTTATCTCTTCCCACTAGAGATTAAAACCATTGAAATAGCGTTTGAAAGATCTGTATGCAGTCTTGTCTAGGATTAATACGCCAATATCTAATAATCTAAGTAGTTCTTGTCGTTATTGCCTACATGTAGGACAAGATATCAGTTCACATACTAGACCTACTTAACAAACGAAATTTGTCTGATTTAACGTCATGCGACGCTGTAAAGTCTCGTTCTTCTAAAAACGAACTAACCGTCAGGCTTAAAATGCATCAAAAATTAGAGTAAACCCGAGGATGAATTATTCATCAGGCTTAAACGCACCAAGTAAACGATTAAAGCATAACGAATATCCAGGGAAACAAAAGTATGAAAACTATTCGGTTCAGTGACGTGACTTGAGAAACTTTAATTTCAAAGATGATAGAGAAGATATAAGTGGAGTTTTCTAAATTCTATTTTTGGTTATTTGACGGAATTAATAAGTTCAAAGTTGACAATTTACGCAAATTACTATATAATATAAAAATAAAGTAAATCGCCTATAAGCATGTTAAAAGAGATTTTTTTAACGCATCTTCCTACAGTGTTTTTTTTATTCTTCTCATAGTCTAAATCTGGGGGCTTCGAGCTTTTCACCTAGAACTCAAGTACTTCTAACCTTAATGAGCTTTTAACCCATAAAAACAAATGCTTTGAGACTACCATCACGCATATTATGTGTTTAAAAGGACAAACAAGGAATTAAAAACGTAATTTTGAGCATTAAGGAATCTCTTGCGATATGGGCTCGTGTCGGTTCGCCTACATGTCTCAGACCAGTAAACATTACACAAGTAAATGTCAAGTAAGAATTAAAAGTGGAAATAGGGTTATTGTGTAGTTCAATAGACACTTAAGTCAGCCATTTAAACTATAGTTGTGCTGTTAAAGACATAAAAAGGAAAAAACAAACAACAACTGTGAAACTTAAAGTTTTTGTATGTCTTTTCGCAATAGGTGCTTGACATATAGCCTCGAACCCGGTATTTAGCAAGTTTGTTTTCTAAGGTTAGTTTAAACGGATACTTTACCAGAATATATAATGTGAGAGCGTTTGAAAAAGTCTCACGTGTTCAGTTTAAGGAAATTGATTTTAACAACTCGTTAGTCTAAAGATGAACTTTACAACATCATGTTCAGAAGAACAAGGAGATGAAAAATCAACGTAACCTGCTGACGGTTTTTACAACATCAATGTAACGAATTTGTTGTTATATATTTATTTTAATGTCAACGTTTGTATGGATTGAGTTTATATTTAAAAACATGC
>NW_013668550.1:69798-71071 GCF_000517525.1 Limulus polyphemus
GTTGTTTGTAATAACTATTTGTAATAACTGTTATTTTAAATTGTATTGTTGTGTGTGTGTTAAAACGTATTTGTGTTAAAGAAGAAAACTGTGTATCAATCTTGTTGGCAAATATCATAAACTGATTATATATCGGCTTTTACTTAACTACTAAATCCAAATTACAATTTAACTACTGAATCCAAATTACAATTTAACTACTAAATTTAAATTATCAGTTAATTCAATTTCAGACCATTTGAAATTCTAATACGTAACAATCATGTTCAGAAGAGTAAGGGGAGGAATAATCAATATAACATGTCGACGGTTTTACAACACCATGTTCTGAAGGAAAAGTGCGTAAATAATCAATATAACTTGTCAACGGTTTTGCAATATTATGTTCAGAAGGAAAAGTGTATGAATAATCAATATAACTTGTCGACGGTTTTACAATATCATGTTCAGAAGGAAAAGTGTATGAATAATCAATATAACTTGTCGACGGTTTTACAATATCATGTTCAGAAGGAAAAGTGTATGAATAATCAATATAATTTGTCGACAGTTTTACAATATTATGTTCAGAAGGAAAAGTGTATGAATAATCAATATAACTTGTCGACGGTTTTACAATATCATGTTCAGAAGGAAAAGTGTATGAATAATCAATATAACTTGTCGACGGTTTTACAATATTATGCTCGGAAGGAAAAGTGTATGAATAATCAATATACCTTGTTGGCGGTTTTACAATATTATGCTCGGAAGGAAAAGTGTATGAATAATCAATATACCTTGTTGGCGGTTTTACAACATCATGTTCTCAAGGAAAATTGTATGAATAATCAATATAACTTGTCGACGGTTTTACAATATTATGCTCGGAAGGAAAATTGTATGAATAATCAATATAACTTGTCGACGGTTTTACAATATTATGCTCGGAAGGAAAAGTGTATGAATAATCAATATAGCTTGTCGACGGTTTTACAATATCATGCTCGGAAGAACAAGGGTATGAATATTCAACGTAACCTGTCAACGCTTTTACAACATCATGTTCAAAAGAGCAAAAGGGTGAAGTGACAACGTAACATGTCGACTGTTTTACAACATCATGTTCAGAAAAACAAGGGTATGAATAATCAACGTAACATGTCGACTGTTTTACAACATCATGTTCAAAAGAGCAAGAGGATGAAGAGAAACTGTAACTTGCCAACAAAATGAGGTTCAGTTAAATCTGCTCTGAATACTGCAGACATGAATTGGGCTAATTACTATTATT
>NW_013668550.1:71081-81170 GCF_000517525.1 Limulus polyphemus
CGACGGTTTTACTAATATTATGCTCGGTAAGGAAAAGTGTATGAATAATACAATATAGCTTAGTCGACGGTTTACGTAATATCATGCTCGGAAGAACAAGGGTATGAATATTCAACGTAACCTGTCAACGCTTTTACAACATCATGTTCAAAAGAGCAAAAGGGTGAAGAGAAACTGTAACTTGCCAACAAAATGAGGTTCAGTTAAATCTGCTCTGAATACTGCAGACATGAATTGGGCTAATTACTATTATTATGGTCTCCTGTAATGCAAGGTATACAGGAGGAATATCGATCACTCTGTCTTTTGTAAATGTTGGTTGGAGAACAAAATGTTTTGTAAGATGTTTTTTTAAAAAGAAGTAAAACATATTACAGCACTACACTCAAAAATTTTGCATTTTACAACGAATAAAAGTTTGTATAAAAAATATCCTGCTGTTCCTCTTTTGCCTCAGATATCATGCTTTCGATGAGGTTTTTCAATAAAAAATGTTTGAATAATTCAAAATAACCATAACCTGAACAACAGAAAATGGACTTGGAATATTATTTATTCGAAAACTTTGCTAGTATTATCACTTGCTCTTTTTTCAACAATAAACGGAATATTGTATGATAAAAAACAACATTGTTTTGTTGTTTTTTACTATATAAAACAAGTCATATTTTGGTACTCACAGCCCCTTAGTCTTAAGTTACACAAATATTTTTTAAAGCAGTGAAATTGTAGAATATATTATACATACAGATGTGTATTAAAATTTTCAGTGTCGAAAAAAATGTGGTTACGAAGAATGAATAGAGTCTGTGTTGGAAATGTTGACTCTACGACGAATAGAAGGGGGATAACAATAATGACATTCTGCTGTTCCAAAGATGTGCCAAAAAGTAGGTGTAAACAGCGGTGTACAACCAGATTACATCTATCAAACCTCCTGCCAGTTCTTTCCTATTGAGTGTTCTCGACTTTAGTTGTTAGTATTTTCAACGGTCAGGTCAGAAACCCCAAGATTCAGGCATAGCCAACTTCAGTTTGGAAATGTTCATCGAAGGGACAATGACAAGCCAGTAACAGCAACCACCGCCGACGTATATACTCTTAAGCGAGTATTTGGCTGACTTTTTTGGTTCAGTGCTTTGGGTCTTTCGATCTGCAGTCCAATTAGATAACCAATAGGCCCCGCCCAGTCAGTATTCTTGGTATACTTTATATATAATATTTTTATTTCTTTTTTTGTAGATCTATACAGATGGTGTGTTTCACAACTTTTAGTTGAGTATCCTCAACAAATGGTACACAATATGTATTTACTTAGTTTATTCTCTATCCGACAGGTGGCACCTATCAGCTGCTTTGAGTTTTGATTCAAGACTCTTGAATCTTCGTCGGATCAAAGATGTGAAGTGGTGAGCTTAATGGATTACAGTGTCTCTGGGAGCCAAGAAAAAACCTCTAGTAAATTATATTCGGTAGTTACTAATAACTGTATACATCAAAGTTTTTGTGTTTGTGTTTGGCAGTATGTTTGTCTTTGTTCATTGTAACATCAGGATATTACACTATCAAATGTTTGTGCTCTGCAATATTACGAATGGATTTTATTCTATATTTTCAGTTTTTTCTTTGCTAGTAAATAGTTTGTGTAATATTATTAATAAATAGTAAAATAAAATAATAATAATAATGCTTACAAAATCGAAAGAGTTATCTAGGGAAATAAATAAACAGTGTTTAGAAATGGAGAGAGAGTCCACTTAATTACAAGAAATTAGTCAATGGAAACAGAGGGAAAACCTTTAGAAACAGTACTTGGAGACTAATTAAAGAAAAAAATAGGCAGAAACAGAGAGAGATGTATGAATTAATTAATAAAACAACAGGCATAAACCAAGAGATTGTTTGTTGTTAAGCACAAAGCTACATAATGAACTATTTGTGCTGTGCCCACGACGGGTGTTGAAACCTAGTTACTAGCCTTTATAAGTACGCAGACTTACCGCTCTGCCACTGTGGGAGGAGGTAGGGGGCAAAACCAAGAGAGATGAATGATTAAATTATATAAAAAGTACCTTAAAACCAAAGAAGACATTTAACTAAACCAACTAAATCATGAGCGGCAAAAGAGGAAAACGTTTTTAAGTAAAATTTAAATACCATTTTTGTTCTTTTTACACCAGCAAAATCTAGAAGAATTAAACGTTTTAAGTGTTTTTAAACGAAATTCAGTAATCTTTAGACCACTGAAAGCAAATGTAAAATATACAAATCTAATGCTGCGGCGTCAGATGCTACTTTGTGATGTTATTTATAGCTATTCAGAATAACAAATATTATACATGTGTAACAACAGGTTTGAGTTTTTCTTTTTGGCATTTCACATATATATATATGTTTATATATATGAACATATATTTCGTCGTTTCTCTGTAACAAAACAGTAAAACAATATGTTATTTTCCAAAAATATCTTTCACGCTAAAAGAAAAATCAGTTGTTAGGATTACTTTATTTCTCGTAATCGGCTTTTTATATGTATTCCTAACAAGAAAGTCATTCAAACATTTTTAAACAACAAATAAAGAGTGTAAGAAAAATAATCTAAATTGTTTCTTTTATAAAACTCAAACATTATCATTTTTATGGTTTATAAAGCCTAAAATAGCGAAGCATAATCTATTGATTTGTAATTGGTATGATTTTATATCTCAATAAGACTGATAATAATTTTGATGCCATCTTTCTTTACCAGATCTATACGGTTTTCAGTAAGAAAAGTATAATAGTGTTTCAATCACAAACTTTTGCATGTTATCAACAGCTGCCAAAGAGGCCTTTCGTTTAACATATCGGTTGGTATGCCGCACGAAACATTCGATTGAAACGTTTTATTTTCCATCGGTCATTTGAGAAGCTTGAAGTATTTTTGGAACACTGATCAAGAGCCAGAGGGTGTAGACAAGGGACTGGACTGAACAGATAATCGACTCAGAAAGGAAAAAACCACAATGAAGGATGTAGTGTGTTGAAATACTGTCATTCTTCTTGTTCGAGGTCGAAAATAGGGACAATAAAGTCAGATGTGACTAAACATATTATCAGTCTTATTTTGCTGTATATCAAATCAACTACTAATCATATTATAATTTTTGTTACTCCGAGAAAGGCCTTTTAAGAACAAGGGTGGTAAGTAAAAACCTGGATTACGAAAGATGACAATAATGTAGAAAAGGTGTTGTTGTTTGGGATTAAGCACAAAGAGTTATCTGTGCTCTGCCCACCACGGTATCGAAACCCGGTTTCTAGCGGTATAAGTCCACAGATATGCGACTGTGCCACTGGGAGGCAAATTGATAAATATTCACCTTTCTTAAAATTGGCTGTATATATATTTAATATTTGAATGTTATTATTAAATACACCGAACCAGTGAGACACGTGACTAATTAAATTTCACTGTTTAACTTAACACTCTATTACGTACTTTTAGTATTGACTTGATTGTTATTGCATATCCTTGCTCTTACAGGTGGATGTAAAAAGTATTTTTTATCAGACAATACAGCAACTTACAGATTAAAGGAAACTTTAGCCTCTTTCTGTACAATCTACTTATTTTGGTTTAATTCAACCCGTTAGTCAGAGTATGATTACTTTCATTGCTAACCCGTTAGTCAGAGTATGATTACTTTCATTGCTAACCCGTTAGTCAGAGTATGATTACTTTCATTGCTAACCCGTTAGTCAGAGTATGATTACTTTCATTGTTAACCCGTTATTCAGAGTATGATTACTTTCACTGTTAACCCGTTGGTCAGAGTATGATTACTTTCACTGTTAACCCTTTAGTTAGAGTATGATTACTTTCATTGTTAACCCGTTAATCAGAGTATGATTACTTTCATTGTTAACCCGTTAGTCAGAGTATGATTACTTTCATTGTTAACCCTTTAGTTAGAGTATGATTACTTTCATTGTTAACCCGTTAGTCAGAGTATGATTACTTTCACTGTTAACCTGTTGGTCAGAGTATGATTACTTTCACTGTTAACCCGTTAATCGGAGTATGATTACTTTCACTTTTAATCCGTTAGTCAGAGTATGATTACTTTCATTGTTAACCCGTTAATCAGAGTATGATTACTTTCACTGTTAACCCGTTAATCGGAGTATGATTACTTTCATTGTTAATCCTTTAGTTAGAGTATGATTACTTTCATTGTTAACCCGTTAATCAGAGTATGATTACTTTCACTGTTAACCCGTTAATCGGAGTATGATTACTTTCATTGTTAATCCGTTAGTCAGAGTATGATTACTTTCATTGTTAATCCTTTAGTTAGAGTATGATTACTTTCATTGTTAACCCGTTAATCGAGTATGATTACTTTCATTGTTAACCCGTTAGCCAGAGTATGATTACTTTCATTGTTTACTCCTGTTTTCGTCGTATGGAACTAATACGGAAGAAGTATCTCTAGTTCTCCCTAACTCTGTGGATTATCTGTTCAGTCATGACCCCTGACATTTGACCAATATTGCCAAAAGAACTTAGGTTAAATTTGATACAACAACAGTCTTCTATAGAAGTTTCAAATTAAATACATTATGGACGATTTGAATCCATTATTTGTGCCAAGAGATTACAAGTGTTTAGTTCTCACCAATCGAATTGGAGTTCAGTTTTATAGATGTTGATCGAACATGGTAAAACTAAAAGTCTTCATTCACGAATGATTAATTTTGAATGGTAGATATGTTTAAAGTTCACAAGTAGATGATCATCTGGTCCGTAAGGATAAATGATTATTGAAAAATATTAAAAAAAAAAACATCTGGTGCAAAGTATAGCCTAGCTTCTTCATTTCGGTGCACAATATAACTTGTCTTCTATATTCCAGTGTATAGTATACCTTAACTGCTTCATTCCGGTTCACAGTATAACTTGTCTTCTATATTCCAATGTATAATATACCTTAACTGCATCATTCCGGTGCACAGTTATAGCTTGTCTATAGTATACTTTAACTACTTCATTCCGGTGCATAATATACTTTCACTGCTTTATTCATTGGTCTAACATACAATAACCAAACCAAACCTGATTCGAACTGCACTATTAGAAGTAATGGAGCTACTGGTATTAGACTGTTGATAGATTTAATGTAAAATTGGTTGCCCAACCAAAGCAATAAAAGTTTAGTAATTGTTATAGGATATATCTAGTCTATAAACCTATATTAAACTCAATACTTCGTGAGCAGAATGGACTTACACTTTTTTTAGTGAAAAAGAAGTGTGTTATAAAGTTTACAGCCTCTCTCTACGACAAAGAAATTTGCAATACGAGCTGGACACCTATCTGTGGTAGAAGAAAACATACCAGTTGTTAACTTAAAAGCAATCTCCCTATTTTGACGAAAAGTGACAACATGATTTGCTACAGAACAGGCATTATTTTCTTGCCATACCCTAGGTGGGGTATAATTTTCTGAAAATTTACTTGTTTGTTCAGAACGTCTTGCAAATTAAACAAGGGCTATCTGTGCATAGCGGTCTCTTATTTTGAATTCATAAATTAAAGGTAGTCAGCTAGTCAACAGCACCCACCACCACCTCTTTGGCTATTGTTGTTAGATCGAATAGTAGAATTTGATCGTCAGTCGTACAGTGCACCCACAACACTAAAGGGCGGAGCGCGTTTCTATGGAAACGGGACATAAACCGTGAATCCTCGGATACATAGTCCAGAAACGTTAGCCATTAGATAACGCCGAACCGTGTTAAGAAGGAAATGTATACAAAAGTGGAGCGAAAGATAATTATAGGAAAGTATTCCATAGGCCAATAGAAGATGTATGGTTAATAGGAAAGAAGTATTCAAATCGTCTACAGAACAACATTAGGCTTTGTAAATACAAGTATATTCAAGTGAGTGTGGCTCACCAAATTGAATGATATATTTTATCACTAAACTTAAGACTTTCTAAGTGATAACTATCTTTGTAACATTGTTTTTTTGTTTGTTTTCTTCGCTGTTTCTGTACAGTAGTTTACGAATGGTTACAGTCAGTATAACAATACTTCTTACCATTTTTTATAAGCGAATTTTATAGTATTGTTATCGCTGTAACAGTGCAAGTTTTTTAGCATTTTAAACATCATAAAATAAACTCTGGCTATGTAACAATAATTTTCTATCACTATATAACGTGTTTTTATATAATTTCAGGCTGTGTAACAATACTTTTTTTCATTACTGTATATGTAACAATAACTTTTGTATCGCTATTTATGCACTACAATATTTCAGTAACAATACTTTTCATTATCTTCCAATGTAACAATATTTATTCTTATCACCATTGTACAATTTCCTGCATAGCTTCTGACTACATGAAAGGACTTTTTTTTAAATATGGGTTTTTGAGTCCGTTTTTTTTTTAATTATTTACATGATATTGTTTACGTGTTTCTATGTAATAATTTGAATTATCACACTCAGTATAAAATTTTTAACATGTGATTTTTGTTACTTGTTTATTTGGCGCTGAAGTATAGCAGATCTATAAGTTTGTTCACTTTAATTATTTACATGATATTGTTTACGTGTTTCTATGTAATAATTTTAATTATCACACTCAGTATAAAATTTTTAACATGTGATTTTTTTACTTGTTTATTTGGCGCTGAAGTATAGCAGATCTATAAGTTTGTTCACTTTAATTATTTTATTGTTTTCTTTGGTATTTTGTACTCTCTGCTTTTACCATGAGCTGAAAATTTTTTAAAATACATCAAATTCGCCTAGCTGTAGGCTGGGTTGACTTAGAAACAAGATTTACTAAAAAAAAGAAAAGTAACAAAAAACTGTTTGCATTTACCAGCCCAGGCATGAACGTTTTCAACGTATTCAACGGATAATTTGAAGCGCTATGGGGGGTATCTCAAAGTTGACATTAGTGACGATCGTTATCAACACCCATGAAGCAAAAAACGACAGGCAATGAGCTCTAATTCCAGTTCTAGGCAAATATGATCAAAAGTTAAGATTACAACAAACGTCAACATGAATTTTGTACCAGACGCTTTGTGCAATCTCGGATTGACTTGAGTTTAAAACATTTGAATCGAGTTAAAAAAAACTCTCTCTCTCTCTTTAAGTCATGGAATGTGTGTGTAACATGCCAAATTTTCAATCGAGAATGTATATGACAGTTTTTTTTTTTCCGGTCAGTGACCTCGTCCCACATTTTTTATAGTTCATGTGGTCACTCTCCTCTGCTACTTCACTAGCTTATTATTTATTCATTTTAATCCTATAAATCTCGAGTATACATGTAGTGCTCTATTGATGTTTTGTTTTTCAAAACCCGATGCTTTACTAACATTTGAATAATAGAAATAATGTAAAGAATTTCGTTAAGAATTTAAGTTTGCAATGCTCGAAGTTTAACATTGAACTCTAATATCAAAAAGCAGTTCCTGCTAATAATGATCCTCGTTCCTGGAGTTCATCTAAAAATCGAGTTGTACTCAGGGTTCAGTTTGTCATGACTGCTTCTTCAGAGATTTGACTAAGTCTGACAGTGTTTGCAGTCAGGGCTCAATTTGCCATAACTACTAATTGAGGTATTTGACCACGTTTGACAGTATTTGTAGTCGGAGTTCAATTTGCCATGATTATTAATTGAGATATTTGACTACGTTTTAGAGTGTTTTCTTTTGTGACTCTGTGTGCCATGACTACTAACTTGAGGGATTTGACCATGTTTGACAGTACTTGCAGTCAAGGTTCAGTTTGCCATGATTAATAATTGAAATATTTGACTACGTTTTACGGTATTTTATTTTGTGATTCAGTGTGTCATGACTACTAACTTGAGAGAGATGACCACGTTTGACAACCTTTCTGATCAGAGCTCAGAATTGACTAAACGTTTTTTCTTTTTTTTCGTACATAACGACGCCATATTTTTCGGTCTCGCATGTTCTTACAAATGTTTTTATACAAGGCTGACGGATTACACCAGTTCATCTAAGATATTTAGCACCGCAGCATAGCGGTATATATTTCTGTCTGCGATGTATGACAAGGAAACCCCGGAAGTCACAAAGTTCAATGTCTTTTGAACTATGAAGAACATCTGTATGAACGCGATGCCCTAAGCCTTAATGATCTTAGCGGCAAAGTTTGCTTGTTTTATTTATAAGAACTGGGCACCAACGAATTGTCACCAATATAAACAATGAGGTAAGCCAACTTTCAGCTTGTATTCAGTAGTTTAACAGAGGGATGGCTTATGTACAATCGTCGAAGTTCCTAGTTTTGGCGTGTTGTTTATTTGAAAAAAAGTGGAAAGAAACTGCCGCAGTATTTACTTAACTGCACGAGTTACTGTAAGACGATAATATACACAAGTGGTAACTGTAAGCGGTAAAAACTACTCAGTAGTAGAATCTAAGAAGTAAATAAATTACGCTAAGTTGTACGACAGTAGTAATTTCTAAAATTAGCGATGGTTAAATCCAAAAACGTTGCTAAGTGAAACTGATGAGGAAGATGGAGTCATAATATCCTCCTGTAATCTAAAATATTAATTCACGTGAAAATCAGAAAATGTTGTATAATACATTAAGTAACATGTTCTAAAGACATTTACAGCTTATTATTTTCTCCTGTCAGTATTTTCTACGTTAATCACGCGGTTTGATTATCTGATACCTGCTCAATTTAGCTTATCTAATAAATCAAATTATATTTTCTGACACATTAGGCAAGAAACGGACTTGACTTCTAGAGTGTGTTAGCTACCCATCAAATATCAAATTAAAGATCGGTCACAGCTGACTTCATTATTTTTCTAAACCTACGAACGTAATTGAAATAGATAGAGTGACTCTAGAGGCAAAAAAAATGGCATTAATATTGCTTTGTTTATAGCAAAGTAGCTATGGCTATCTGCCGCCGACCAGTGAGAAGAAAACAAGTCGACATCACCCACCGCTAGCTCTTAGGCTACTCTTTTACCAACGAATAATTGGATTGACTGTCACTTATAACACATCCACGGCTGAATCCCGAGCATGTTCGGCGACTAATTAAGAACTGAGTTGAATGTAGGTATTAAAATCCGTTTCTCATAGCATTATCTATAATCATTTCTGAAAACATTTTGCGGGTTATAACAACTAATTGTACCAGACACATAAGGACTTTATTCTAATGGTTTCGATAACTACAATAATTTAATAATAATCTAATAAAAATAACAAAATTTAATATTTTACATTAAAGAGATGTGTACTTATCTGTTTAACCTTATAAACTTTATTTGTTTATTTATTCACCTGACACTAAACTGTAAAAGCGTATTAACCTCACTTAGGTTAATAACAGATTATTATATTATTATATAATGTGTAACTGGCTCTTCTAATTAAACTATAAAAAGTCAAGTTATTTTGCGTTCACTGTCTGTTATCATATAAATCCGATTTAAGCTATGACACAAGATATGTAGGTCAAACCATTATCTGTTCACTATGTGTCATTATCTCAAGCGGATTTAAGTTATGACGCAATACATATAAGTTAAACCATTTTCTGCTACGTCATAATAGATACAAGTCAAAATAGTTCCTCTTCACTATTTGTTAGTAAATCAAGTGCATTTAAGCTATGTCTCAACACTAACAAGTCAAATCATTATCTGTTTGCCTTGTGTTATAAAATAGAGCGGAATTTAGCTATGACACAACACTAACAAATGAAAACATTATCTCTTCTTTATGCATTATAGCCTAAAACAAATATAAGATCTCACACAACACATATAACTCAAACCATTTTCTGCTCGTTATGTGTTATAATCTCAAACAGATACAAGCTATGGCACAAAATAAAGAAATCAACCTATTGCCTATTTGCCATGTGTTATAATTTTAAGTGGATTTAAGATGTGGGAAACACACACACACACATATATATATATATATGAGTCAAACCATTTTCTTTTCGCTATGTGTTGTCATATCAGCTGGTATAAACTATCATACAACACACACAACTCAAACCATTTATTGTTT
>NW_013668550.1:82170-84121 GCF_000517525.1 Limulus polyphemus
AACCATTTTCTTTTCGCTATGTGTTGTCATATCAGCTGGTATAAACTATCATACAACACACACAACTCAAACCATTTATTGTTCACTATGTGCTATAATCTTAAACATGTAAAATTGTTGCACACACCTACAGATCAAACCATTTTCTTTTCGCTATGTGTTGTCATATCAGCTGGTATAAACTATCATACAACACACACAACTCAAACCATTTATTGTTCACTATGTGCTATAATCTTAAACACGTAAAATTGATGCACACACCTACAGATCAATCCATTTTAATTTTGCTATGTGTTATCATCTCAAGAAAATTTAAACTATGTCACAACACAAACAAATTAAAATAAATTTCTTTTCGTTTTTGTGTTAGCATCTCAAATGGATTTCAACTATAGCTCAAACATACAAGTAAAAACATTTTCTGTTCGCAATGAAGTGTCCTCTTAAGCGGATTTAAGATACACAAAACATACAAACGAAACCATTTTCGATTCGCTATGGGTTGTAATCTTAAGTGAGTTTGATCTACAGCGCAACACGTACAAATCAATCAATATTTTTCGTATATGTTATTATCTCAAGCAGATATACCACTATCGCACAAACAATATTCTAAGTCAAATTATTATGCGTTTGCTATGTGTTAACATCTTACGAGGTTTTAAGTTATCACAAAACATAAAAAGAAACCATTTTATATTCATTATGCGTTATCATCTGAAGCAGATGTAAGCTATAATACAACACATATAAGTCAAACCATTTTCTATTGGTCATGTGTTATCATCTTAAGTAAATTAAAATATAGCACAACACATACAAGTCAAACCATTTTCTGTTCGCTATGTGTTATTGTGTTAAGATAACTTAAATTATAACACAACAAATACAAATCAAACCATTTTCTGTTCGCTGTATGTTATCATTTAAAGCTGGTATAAACTATCACACAACACATATAAGTCGAACATTTCCTGTTCGTTATGTGTTATCACCCCGAGTGGGTATAAACTATTGCACAACACATACAAGCCAATCCATTCTATTCACTGTATATTATCAGCTCAAGCGGGTATAAGCTATTTGATAACACATACAAGTCAAACCATTTATGTTCACTTTGAATTATCATATTAAGGCTGATTTCAGCTATAAAACAACACATACATGTCAAACCGTTTTCTGTCCGCTTCGTTATCGTCCTAAGCGGAGTTAAGCTATGCCACAACACATATAGGTCAAACCATTTTCTGTTCGCTCTGTGTTATTATCTCAAGCAGATTTACACTATCGCACAGAACAAACTATGAGCCAAAACATTATCTTTATGATATGTGTTATCATCTCAAGTGGATTTAAGATGTGACACAATATATACAAAAATATAATTTTCGATTTGCTATGTGTTATTATCTGAAGTGGATTTAAGATGTGACACAATATATACAAGACCACTTTCTATTCGCTATGTGTTATTATCTCAAGTGGATTTAAGATGTGACACAATATATACAAGAAGACCATTTTCTATTCGCTATGTGTTATTTTCTGAAGTGGTTTTAAGCTATAACACTGCACATAAAAGCGGATTTATGCAATAGTACAACAAATACAAGACAAACCATTTTCTATTCGTTATGTGTTATGTGTTGTACGCTAGTTTATATCCGCTTTAATAATATCACACAGCGAACAAAAAAATGACTTGACTTCTTGTTAGAGAGAAAGATTAGACAGAGATGAATATACATGAAAGACGTTTTTAATGGATTGCCCCTGTCTAAGGAGTTTTTGCCCCCCCCCTCCAGTGGCACAGCGGTATGTTTGCGGACTTACAACGCTAGAATCCGGGTTTCGATACCCGTAGTGGGCAGAACACAGATAGCCCATTGTGTAGCTTTGTGCTCAATTACAAACAAACAAACTAACTAACTAAGGAGTTTTGGAC
>NW_013668550.1:84830-97190 GCF_000517525.1 Limulus polyphemus
TCTTAAGTCTTTCACTTTCCGCCATAAAAAATCCAGTGTTTTTCTAGCGTGCGCGTTACTTGGAAACTACAACTCTTGCATTTTTAGCGTATTAATTGGAAACTGTCACGTGAAAGGTTCCTGATTTTGCTGTTGCATATCGTTACTCGAGTCACTATCGTTCATCGTCACTCGAGTTTGCTGTCTCTACGTGAATTTACGCGACTACATTTCAGTAAGTTTTTAACAGTGGACGATTACCATAGTAGATTTTCCTACACATAAGACGGTGATGATTCTTTCTTCTGTATTTTATAATTAGCTGGAATCGTGAGTGCGTATTCAGTGTTTATTACCACTGCACACAGCACAATTTCATATAGCTATTGCTATTTTTAAATAGTTTGTGTTAAGGTAGCGATTGTAAAATAAATAATGTAGCTTAACTTTAACACTAACACCAGATGAAAGTATAGCAATTTTAAGCGCCGTTTCTTTAACAAACTTAGCAGGGAAAGTAACACACGAACAACATAAAGCTACGGACATGATGTGTCTCTTGGATTTCTTGCCATTACTACTGCATCGCTTGGGAATAAGTAAGTGTACGTGTAGTAGTCCAATACAATCAATGAACGTCAACTAGGGTTTACTCCTTAACAAAAAACACAAACAATAAACTCACTCGTTGATTCAATAGAGAGATGTTCTTGCAGTTATTGGAAATTACGAATGCAGACACCTTAGTTTTTGTTCGTGTAGAATGGTTTTTAGGAACAGTATGTCACTAAATGGCGTAATAAAATTTTGAAATCAGATCGTTGTACTTACCATATCTGTTATTTAACAGATCGTTTGTTAAAGCTGTTCCCAGCATGAGTTAGAAATAAAACTACTGTTTTAGGTCTTGAGAACGCATGTTTTCGGTTTATCTTTTTTGTTGATCAAAAATAACAGCAATAAGAACCTCATTGAATACATAACAACGATAGTCTTATTAAAATAAAGATAATTTTTTATACATCTGTTTGATGAGGATAATCGAGCTTGTATTCATATTATCTTTTTCAAAGAATATGTGAGATAACACATAGCGAACAGAAACTATTTAAGCTATAGTATAACATATTCAGTTCGAACCATTTTCTATTCGTTATGTTTTATCATCTAAAACAAACATAAACTGTCATACAACACATACAAGTCAAACCATTTCGTATTCTTTATGTTTATTTTAAATATAGTATAACATGTACAAGTGAAACCATTTTCTGTTCGCTTTGTGTTATAATGTTAAGCCGGTTAAGCGGATATAATCTATAAAAAGATAAGATCATTTGAAAGGCATTGTTAATGGACTGCATCTGTCTAGAAAATTTTGGACGACGTTTCTAGCTTCTTAAAGCAGATGTTCATAAGGTCAATTTGTTCAGATTGTTCAGACATTATTACATAAGAAAGCGGTGGAAGTTGTGAACTTCATGAAGTTGGAAACATCTCGAAACGTAGTCCAAAACTCCTTAGTTAGTTAGTTTGTTTGTTTGTAATTGAGCACAAAGCTACACAATGGGCGTATCTGTGTTCTGCCCACCGCATTTTTAGCGTATTAATTGGAAACTGCCCCGTGAAAGGTTCCTGATTTTGCTATTGCATATCGTTACTCGAGTCACTATTGTTCATCGTCACTCGAGTTTGCTGTCTCTATGTGAATTTACGCGACTATATTTCAGTAAGTTTTTAACAGTGGACGATTACCATAGTAGATTTTCCTACACATAAGACGGTGATGATTCTTTCTTCTGTATTTTATGATTAGCTGGAATCGTGAGTGCGTATTCAGTGTTTATTACCACTGCACACAGCACTATTTCATATAGCTATTGCTATTTTTAAATAGTTTGTGTTAAGGTAGCGATTGTAATGCTGTCAATAATTGGCGACTTACGCTAAGTGTGTCGCTATTGCATATTTTGCATGCATTATTTGTGTTGCCTTATTCTAGCAAACACTTGAGCACAGCAGACTGTTGAAGAACATACGTATGGGTTATGTAGACCTAACAAGGTAAGCATGTTACTGAATTCTGTATTTTTTTGACGATTCCTATTCATCCTTTTTAAATTAACAATTTTTACTACACACGCATGTATATCGATTACAAGTCTGAGTCCAACAAGAAGAAAATAATTTCCTACAAAAATCTTCAGAAATTAAACTATTACTGATCAAACTGTTAAGCACTTTTCTCTTGATATCTCCCTCTTTTTCGTAATTAGAATAAATACAAAATTTATCTTTATAAATGCTCACCATTATATATTTGTACATCAATTACTAGGCTCTAGTTAATATTGATTGAGAAGAGTTGATACATTTAATGTGGACTAAGCAGACTTGGTTTATTCAGTGTGAACTGAGCAGACTTGATTTATTCAGTGTGAACTGAACAGACTTGGTATATTCAGTGTGAACTGAGCAGACTTAGTCTATTTGTTACATGTTTTCACAGTGATACATTTATTTTTCACACCTTTATAAACATCAACCCTTTTGTTTCATTTACTTGAAAGCCAACATCATCTAAATACTTTACAAGTTTCAACATGTTTAAAAGAAAAAAGAAATAGTTGATAATTAAAGTATGGAAAACAAAAACAAATTATTGGTTTACATAACGAAATCTCAACAATGTGTTTGCTGCTCAAGAACGTTTTGTTATGGAGTACAGTTCAAAAAGTGTTTCGCTTGAACTCAGTATTTAGTCTAATAACAAGAAGGGATGAAAAAACAGTATCATTAGGAAAATGTCAACAGTAAAATCGATTCAAAACATTTTTATAGTTGGAATTACGAATATGAAAATGTACTATAAACTGCTAGAATGAAAACTGGAATATTTTAAAACTGCCGAGTCTCTGTGAAGAGACATGGCCACTAAAATTTAAAAGAAATATGTATGAACAAAACAGTAAAACATGGTAGCGGATCTGTAAATATGTTGGGATTTTTTTCTGTTACAAGGGGAGGGTGTATTGTCGATATTTATGGTAATGCGAAGTAAGAACAATATTAGAACATCTAGGCTCGTCAAACAGTTCTTACTATTGTTGGTATTAATATAATTTCAAAGAGTGAACAGTATCAAAACATTCTGGTTGATCACGCAGCATTTGGACATAGACTTTTGACCTGTGCTGTATAAGTTAAATATATATCTATTCAAGAATAGAAAGGTAGAGATAAAATAAAATCTTATATGTTTAATTTAATCAGGAACAAATAAAAAATACAATACTATAACAATAGCTGTAGGTTTACACACAATACTGATAGTGTATAGATACTATAACAATAGCTGTAGGTTTACACACAATACTAATAGTGTATAGATACTATAACAATAGCTGTAGGTTTACAAACAATACTGATAGTGTATAGATACTATAACAATAGCTGTAGGTTTACACACAATACTGATAGTGTATAGATACTGTAACAATAGCTGTAGGTTTACAAACAATACTGATAGTGTATAGATGTAGCTCTAAGATTCTTATTTCTATAGTTTTAAGATTGTTTTATTCTTGTAGCAATAAGACTCTTGATTCTATAAGTTATCAAGACTGTCTTTTTTCTTTAGCTATACAACTTTCTTTATTTTATTATTATCAATGCCGGTTACCTCAAGTGTGGAAACCAACAATGGTGGTTGAGGTTCTGTGATTTTCAAGTCTATAAAATCGATAATTCGAAGTCAAATGTATTAAAATGTGACACCCATACACAAAAGGCCTGACACAGCACTATTATATTTCAGCAACCACAGCAAAAAACGCGCCCAGTTTCCCTTCATATACTCACAAATGATGAATTACACATCATAAACATAAATGAAAAATAAGCACACATTTGATGTCATAATGTACAAGCTCTTCAATTTGACATCTCTGAATGTATATTTCTATTCAATATCAAGCAAAAATCAGCATTCTGCTAACTGAAGATCGATCTTTTAACGTCTAGTCTTCGCTGAAGAGAATACTAATCAATTATTAAAATAAACGCTGTCAAAGTTAATTTTATGTTCCTGTATTTAAATTATTGCATTGTATTGAAACTGGTAGATGCAGGAAAGTCCTTACTTTTTATTCTTCCCGCATCTATTTCACGAGATCATCAATTTTTTTTTTGTTTAATTTTACAAAAATAATTCTCTCAAAACTGGGTGATCTTGTCAACGTTTAAAAATGATATTATTCATCGTACTTGAATCAATAAATGTGAACACGTGCAAATATTTGGATAAAAAGTAACGACATAGAAAAAAGACATTTTATCTTACAGTTCTTCTATATACCAACATATAAAACACCATATAATGTAATGATTGTTTTACAGGGTTGTTGGTTTTTCTTGGCAACTTTCCTATATGTCAACATATTAATCACTATATACTATATACAGGGTTTTTTTTCCTTGTTTTAAAACTTTATGTAAATTTCTTTTTGTTTTAAATTCCAGAATATTTCATTTAAATGGTTTCTTTTTCTTTTTTAGTTTATGAAAGAAACGTACGTGGAGCACTACACCTTCTTAAATATATAATTTAAAAGTTGAATGCGAATGAGCTGTATATAGTGTAAGGCTCGCAAAAATTCAGCGCGCGCGTTTAAAGCAGCCGCAGGCAAAGGTTAAAACGATTTTAAATATGCAAATTAGCAAGTTACGTGACAACCACAACCGAACTAAAGTCCTGGTGGGATGGAATGTATCAGAACTGCATTTTGACATTGTTTGGTGTTTTGTAGGTCATATAATGGCACCACCTTTGGGTATGTAACAGCCCTTTCCGCCGCAAAATATGCATACACTCAGATCATGAAAATACGTCATATCCGAGGTTTAAAATTTCCAAGAAGGGAATATTTCTTCTACTTAGGACACCAGAACCATTTATAAAAAGACGTGAAACAAATTGTATCAAATCTGTGGTAAACATAATGCGGCGTCTTATAACAGATGAGGATAGATAATTAAAATGACCAGCAGCAAACGCCGCCCACGTATCAAAGAGAAATGAACGCAACATAATCAAGAAAAATCTCCATCTGAAAATGAGGCCAACAGAGTATGGATTCGCCAAGACAATGATTCTAATTCTGCCATTCAACTGTCACATACCTCAATTAGCTGGAGAACCAACAGGTATTTATGCTGTTCCGTACTAAGACATACCGTTCAAGCCGTCAGACACTGCACCAGTGAGTTTCTATGCGATCAACCTGTTGAAACAGATGTTGGGAAACCGTCATCCTCGTACACTAAATGGATTATGGAAAGCATTATGGAGCAGTGGTGTGCTTTTGACATGAAAGCCTCACGATGGAACCTTTGCGATTGAAACTACGTTATAGGGCTCTTGCAAGAAGCACGGCTGTCAGATACAGCATAACCAGACATGGCTGCATAG
The DNA here is from genome assembly GCF_000517525.1 of Limulus polyphemus. Taxonomy (NCBI): domain Eukaryota; kingdom Metazoa; phylum Arthropoda; class Merostomata; order Xiphosura; family Limulidae; genus Limulus; species Limulus polyphemus. Next base: position 90,280 of record NW_013668550.1, read on the forward strand.
AAAGTAACAACCTGTTGAAGCTCCAAAATCGTTTTAATATAACGTGCTCAACGTCTATACTTTTTGGTGTGCATAAAAGTATCTTCGCGTAAATTCCACAAATCGTCATTTGAAAGTAACTAGAAATCTTATAGCAAACTTGGTGACAAGTCATTAAACAAAAACGCTTAGAAATATGTCTAGAAAATAAGTATATGTATTTATAGCATTGAACAATACCGATTGCTTTCGAAAGGAATCCCAGTTTGCCCCTGAAGAAAAAAGGTCCACCTTTCGAAAGCGCTCAGGTTATAGGGTTTTTATTCATTTCTATCAATACTTCTTGAACCTACGTGTCTTTCTAACATCATGAACAATAACGATTGATAGCGAGTCGTCACAACCTTACAGTAAGCTCTTACTGACAAGTAATTAAACTTGACAACGCCTCGTGATAAATATAATGGAACGGGTGTATTTAATGAGGCTTAAAGATAGCAACTAACGTCACAACACTCAATGACAAATAACAAAAATTCACAACACATGGTGACAATTATTTAAACTTCACAACAGTTTTTGTAAAATAACTAAACCTAATAAAGCTTGTAATACAGTACTCGAAAATAAACAATAAAACTCATCAACGTCTAGTGATAGATAACTAAAAATACATTTAATATTATTAAGTAATAAGCTTAATAAGTTTCACGATACTTGGAAGTATGTAATTAAAAGTCCCCCGGTGGAACAGCAGTAAGTCTTCGAATTTACGATGCTAAAATTGGGGGTTCGATTCCCCTCGGTGGACACAGCAGATAGCCTGATGTGGCTTTGCTATAATGACACACACACACACAAACATATGCAACTGGCCCGGCAAGGCCAGGTGGTTAGGGCGCTCTACTCGCAATCTGAGGGTCGCGGGTTCGAATCCCCATCTCACCAAACATGCTCGCCTTTTCAGCTATGAGGGCGTTATAATGTGATGACCAATCCCACTATTCGTTGGTAAGAAAGTAGCCCAAGAGTTGGCGGAGGGTGGTGATGAATAGCTACCTCCCCTCTAGTCTTACACTGCAAAATTAGGGACGGCTAACGCAGATAGCTCTTGTGTAGCTATGCGCGAAATTTAAAACAAACCAAACCACATGTAACTAAAATTCACATCTAGTCATAAGTAGCTAAACTTTTCACCTGGTGGTGGTAAATAACTAAACTTCACAATAGATGGTAACGAGTATATACCTAAACAACACATCGTAATACGTAACTAAACTTGGTAATAAACAACTAGATTTTACACATAGAAAAAAGTAACTAAATTCCTCAATATTGATCTATGAATATGGTTTGAAGTAGTCGTTACTATTCTTATATTGAGACAAAAACAACACATTAAGGTAATAAGAATGCATATTCAAGTGGCATAGCGGTATGTCTGCGGACTTACAGTGCTAAAAACCGGGTTTCGATACTCGTGGTGGGCAGATCACAGATAGTCTATTGTATAGCTTTGTGCTAAACTACATAAAAAAAACGACATGTGGCAAGACGGATGCGAACGTTTTAAAATCTTGCAGAGATGTCAATAAAACCTTCCCAGACACTTAAGAGCAAGTTGATATATAGAAAAACTATAAAAAGCACACTTACAGAAGTAGTTTAGAAGAAGGTTAAGGGTGATAAAATTACGACAGTTTCAGAACTTGTTCAGTGTGGCTTTGAATGGTTTTTTACCTAGCTACCTAAAGAACCCATTATAACGTTCCGGTTTTCACGTTTAAAATCTTTGAGTGCTTTGCTCCAGCTGAGCCCCTGTCTCTGTATACGGAAACTTATGATAGTTCAAGTAATCTTCCGCTGTAGTTAATACGGATCTGTGAATTTGATGACACGGATTAAAGATTTCAATGATGTAGGGTAAATACTTCAAATATGATGATGTGGAGTAAAGATTTCCAATTTGATGATATGGAGTATACATTTTGAAATCGATGGTATGGAGTTAAGATTTCAAATCTGATGATATGGATGGAGTAATGATTTCGAATTTGACAGTATGGAGAAAATAATTCGAATTTCATAATATGGAATAGAGATTCCGAATTTGATTCTTAAGAGTTGAGATTTGGAATTTAATATTATGGTGCAAAGATTTCAAATTTCATGATATAGTTTTCAGTTTTGATGATATAGAGTGAATATTTTTGTCCTCAGAATAACCAGTTATAACTTAGAAACTATAAGATAAAATTTTTAGAAAAAATCTAACTAGGAAGCAAAATCTTAGAATTACAACAAACATTTGCTACACGGGGGCTATCTGTGCTAGCCGTCCCTAATTTAGCAGTGAAAGACTAGAGGGAAGGCAGCTAGTCATCACAACCCACCGCCATCTCTTGGATTACTCTTTTACCAACGAATAGTAGGATTGACCGTAACATTAACATTATGGCTGAAAAGGCGAGCATGTTTTGTGGGACGGGGATTCGAACCTGCGACCCTCAGATTGCGAGTCATGTGCCCTAACCACTAAGGAGCTTCATGTTTTTACGTTTTGCCAGTATTGAGCAAACATATAGGAAACCTGCATCTATTGCTGTATACAATATGTACAAAGCAAATCTAGAGCTATTGTTATAGTGTCTATACACTATCAGTATTATGTATAAACCTACAGCTATTGTTATAGTATCTATACACTATCAGTATTATGTATAAACCTACAGCTATTGTTATAGTATCTATACACTATCAGTATTGTGTGTAAACATACAACTATTGTTATAGTATCTATACACTATCAGTATTGTGTGTAAACCTACAGCTATTGTTATAGTATCTATACACTATTAGTATTGTGTGTAAACCTACAGCTATTGTTATAGTATTAAGATTGTCTTATTTCTATAGTTGTTAAGATTGTCTTATTCCTTTATTTCTATAGTTGTTAAGATTGTATTATTCCTGTAGCTATAATATTCTTATTTCTATAGTTTTTTTAAGATTGTATTATTCCTGTACCTATAAGATTCTTATTTCTATAGTTGTTAAGATTGTCTTATTCCTGTACCTATAAGATTCTTATTTCTATAGTTGTTAAGATTGTCTTATTCCTGTAGCTCTAAGATTATTCCTGTACCTATAAGATTCTTATTTCTATAGTTTGTAAGACTGTCTTATTCCTGTAGCTATAAGATTCTTATTTCTATATTTTTGTAAGATTGTCTTATTTCTGTACCTATAAGATTCTTATTTCTATAGTTTGTAAAATTGTCTTATTCCTGTAGCTATAAGATTCTTATTTCTATATTTTTTTAAGATTGTCATATTCCTGTACGTATAATATTCTTATTTCTATAGTTTTTAAGATTGTCTTATTCCTGTAATTGTAAGGTTGTTATTTCTATAGTTATAGTTCCTAACACTATTTTATTCCTGTAGCTATAAGATTCATATTTCTATAGTTCTTTATATTGTCTTGTCCCTGTACCTATGAGACTAGTTGTGACCTTATAAAACACAGAAATATTATATTCTTATATTTTGCTTCCAAATATTAAATTTGCGATAGAAATATTACAGAGTGTAAATTAAATTTCCAATTTCTAACTATCAACTATTTCTTTATACTAAACTTTATGGGATAATTCAAGAACTTCAAACCTTAATGTGGTTTTATTTAAATATATAAAGCGTCGAAAGATCTACAGATAGGCTTCATTTTATGACATTTAGCAATATTCTAACATACCTGTACTGTTTCAGTATTTAAAGCGTTGAACCTTGTCATAATAGATCAAAAAAAGGAGACATACCGAACTTTATGGAAAGCATTTTAAAGTTTCAATAGTTTTCATAATCTTGATAAAAATTGAGAATTCGGATTTTAAACCGTTTCAAAATATAGAACACAAAAATTTGATGATGTGCTGGTTTTCTGGTAAATGACCATAAAGGGACTAATTTAACAAGTTTTGTTTCCTTACTTGCTAGTAAATGTTCCCTCTCATTAATTCAGTCATTTAAGTTAACTAAAAATAAATGACCAGTAATTAATGATCCAAGAAGATATTAAGAACAAAGAGGCTTGTTTGCATAATTACTAAAACTGCAATAACTAAGAAAAATATCCTTCAATATCACTCAAACGAGTTTCGCTTCTACAGCTATCAACGTTGTCTTATTTCTATGGTTATCAAGTCTGTTTTGTTTCTGTAGTTATCAAGAATGTCTTGTTTCTGTAGTTATCAAAAATGTCTTATTTCTATAGTTATCAAGGCTAATTTGTTTCTGTAGTTATGAATGTCTTGTTTCTGTAGTTATCCAAAATGTCTTATTTCTATAGTTATCAAGAATGTCTTATTTCTATAGTTATCAAATCTGTTTTGTTTCTGTTGTTATAAGTCATGTATTGTTTCTATAGTTATCAAGGCTGCCTTATTTCTATAGTTAGGAGTAATGTTTTATTTATATAGTTATCAACTCTGCTTTGTTTCTATAGTTATAAATAATATTTTATTTACTTTATATACTTATCAAGTCTGCCTTGTTTATAGTTATGAATAATGCTTTATTTATCTAGTTATCAAGTTTGTTATGCTTCTATAGTTATGAATGATGTTTTATCTATATACAGTTATCAAGTCTGCCTTGTTTCTATAGTTATGAGTAATGTTTTGTTTATATAATTATCAAGTCTGTCTTGTTTCTGTAGTTATGAATAATGTTTTGTTTAGATAATTATCCAGTCGACCTTGTGAAATAGTTATGAATAATGTTTTATTTATATCATTATCAAGTCTGCCTTGTTATATAGTTATGAATAATGTTTTATTTATATAATTATCTAGTCTGCCTTGTTTCTACAATTATCAAGATATCTTGTTTTTATTAGAAAGGGTTCAGAGGAGGAAGGATTACCATATAGGGATAGTTTAAGAAGCGTAAGATATGGTCTTATCGAACTTTACAAGATTATCCGGGGAATAAATAGAATAAAGGCCTCTGATTTATTTGTGAATTATTCTAAAGGCAATAGAACTATATTGGAGAAAGACAAGATAGGGTCAAGTTAAGGCAGTTTCTTCTTCTAACAATATTATTGGTTTATAAAATGGATTTCTTTCGGCAGTTGTGGACTCTTATTCCTGTAGCTAGAAGAGTATCTTATCTTTATATTTACCAAGGCTTTCTTGTTCTTGAAGCTTTAACACTTATTTCTATAGTTATTAAGACTCTCTTGTTCCTGTAGCCATAATACTCTTATTTCTATAGTTGTTAAGTCTGTCTTATTCCTATAGCTATAACACTTATTTCTGTAATTATTAAAACTCTCTTGTCCCTGTAACTATAAGACTCTTATCTCTACAGTTTTCAGACTGCCTTGTTTTTGTAGCTATAAGACTCTTATTCCTATTAGTTGTTATAGCTCTCTTATTCCTATAGCTATAACACTTATTTCTATAGTTCCTAACACTATCTTATTCCTGTAGCTATAACACTTATTTCCATAGTTCCTAACACTATCTTATTCCAATAGCTATAAGATTCATATTTCTATAGTTCTTAAGATTGTCTTGTCCCTGTACCTATGAGACTCTTATTTCTATAGTTGTTAAGACTTTTATTCCTATTAGTTGTTAAGACTTTCTTATTCCTATAGCTATAACACTTATTTCTATAGTTCCTAACACTTTCTTATTCCTATAGCTATAACACTTATTTCTTTAGTATGCTCCGATACATCTTTCTCACAAAGAAGTACCTCGTTGATACTGTGCTAAGTGGCTATCCTTCTGAAGTATATATTTTGTAAACTATGCCCCCTTCCCCTGTCTTGAATTCCTTTTCTTTTGAAATCTACTGTATTATGAGAATTTTATGGGATAATATGGATTGGGGGAGACATATTGCATTCGCTTTCGCATGTTGGTCTTTCTAGTTTTAATATTAAACATATATTAGCCAAAAAGTATCAAATTTGTATTAAAACAGACTCTGATATCAAAACCTTCATAAAAGGGATCGCACAGAAAGTTGTTCAAAACAATAATCGAACATTCGGACAAAAAAGTATATTATTCTTGAAACAATATTCAAAATCTTCCTTTTCAAAATTTAAGAGCACCTGAACATTGATAATAAGCAAAATATGTGATTTCACGATTGCAGACAATTTGTAACAAAACCTAGGCAGACATGCTATATGAAGCGCTGGGAATGTCCATGATCTATTTAAAAATTGATCATGTTTCATTGAAAGTTGATTTATCTGGTTATAGATACATAATAGATGCGATGTTGATTTGAGCGGCTGCTTTTATACTCGACGCGAGTTAAACGTGTGTGTACACGAAGCTTCAGGCACAAAGCCACCTGGTTCAGTAAATAATTAGTTTAAAAGACAGGAAGCTTTATTTAAAGCAATGTTTTAGACGTATTTGTTTTATTTGAAAAGGCTGCTTTTCTACTGGTACAATTTTATACGAGTTTAGTGGAGGTTGTGTCTTACTATAGGCATATATTTGTCCATTTTTGTGCATTAAAAAAGCCAACATACAAGATAATTAAAAATTGAGAATTTAAAATCTATAAATAGAAATCGCATAAAGGTAAGCAAACAAGATGGAGATTTACTGTTGACAGTTTGCTTAAGCTACAAATCCCTATTATAAAATTATTGGAAATGTGGGATCTCACAGGAATTTTGCAAAAAATTTAGAAAGTAGTTTTAAACTTAATTCGACGTCCTTAATTTTGTCGTGCTACGAAATTTCTTAAGTCTTTCACTTTCCGCCATAAAAAATCCAGTGTTTTTCTAGCGTGCGCGTTACTTGGAAACTACAACTCACGCATTTTTAGCGTATTAATTGGAAACTGCCCCGTGAAAGGTTCCTGATTTTGCTATTGCATATCGTTACTCGAGT
>NW_013668550.1:98000-111031 GCF_000517525.1 Limulus polyphemus
TGATATATAGAGTAATCATATACATTACTTGTAGATACCTAGGGTAAGCATGTACATCACCTGTTGATATATAGAGTAATCATATACATTACTTGTAGATACCTAGGGTAAGCATGTACATCACCTGTAGATACATAGAGTAATCATATACATTACTTGTAGATACCTAGGGTAATCATGTACATTACCTGTAGATACATACAGCAATCCTATACATTACTTGTAGATACCTAGGGTAATCATGTACATTACCTGTAGATACATAAAGTAATCCCGTACATTACCTATAGATACATAAAGTAATCCTATATATTATCTGTATACATAGAAAGTAATCCACTTTATATTCTTTAGATACAGCCTGAAATAAGCTGATCATTCACTATTCAGTGGGGTTTAAGTTTAAAACAACTCAAGTTGATTTCAGGTGTGCTTCAATATTACGATAGTTGCTGGAAAAGTATTTAAATTAATATATTTCTTATTTTTAATGCTGAAATTACGTTAAAACGTTTTTAGTATGGTATAAATATATCTATGTGCAGTGACAACAGTAAGATTTGTACTGTAACTTATTTTACAATTTATTTGATTTACAATGACTTATTTTTATTAGTTATTTTAGCGCACTGAACACAACAGCTTTAAAATTCAAAACTAATTATTGTTGTCACTTAGACAAGAAACAGTAACGTAACAATTCCTTTTACAGTTTTACGATAAAACGTATTATATTACAAACAAGTGCAAAACTATTGTGAGCACAACCTCCAAAGCAATTAAAGTTTAAAATTGTATTTAAATAAATTATTTTTACAGTTTAGATTATACTACTGCTACCTTGGTTAAGCCTAATGGACTGAATGTTTAGGCCTCATTACAATGTGTACTTTTGAAATTACGTACCATATAATACTAGGGAATGTTTAAAACAAGATGTAATGTAATACTATTGGCTAGAAAAATAATTAATCCAAATCTTATAAAAGCTATTTTATTTTTGGACAACTTTTCAGAAAATATTTCAGAAGCTGTTTAGGTGGTTTTTAATTGACTACAATAAAATGAAACGTGATTGAATGTGCTTTCGTGCACTGTTTCATTCTAATTTCTATTCATGGTTTAATAACGATGGCGATTTAGGTTATAAAAATGGAATTAAACATAAAATTACGTAATATTTGAACGACCAACAGGGTAAATTGTGACTTCTTGGTGTATAACGTATGCAGAGCTATTTAGGAAAAGCGTTTTTAAAATTTAAAAATATGCAAACGCAAATTGTTTAAATAATTTATATCGTGTTAGAGCAAAATGTCTTTATCATTTAGAGATTAAATTTAAATTACATTTACAATTTTATGAATCCCGGCAAAAAATCTAATGAAAAGCAGCATACAACGTTCAGTAGAAGTCATTGAATGAAATTGAAAAGTTTCATAATTTTCGTTTTTTTTTTCATCAAAGTCGTGATATTTGACCCTCAGATAACGACTTGTTTACGTACCGTTCTCTCCCGGTGAGGCCCAAGTACTGTATCATATTAAGTAAATTTATGTTTTTTGCCTGTAAAAAAACTCAATATAGATTACTACCCAAAATAAACTGATGAAAGCCTCGTTTTCTAACGTAACACATAGGAAGTTCATGCAGTAATTAGTGACATTAATTACAATATTTACTGTACTTATGTAGGTGGCTTGTTATTAGGAATGTTGTAACCAACGAAGTTACGGACTCATAAGCAATTTGGTGCATAAATAGTTTAGAAAATATGGACCCCATTGTTAATTTTGGTTTAAAATTTCTCTCTACATCAATACATAATAGAACACCGCTAAAACCATTGATGTGTGTGTTTCTGAAGAATAGGTTAACCTTAAGAATAAATATATACATGTAACTTGTAATATATATATATAGGTTATCCTACGTATATATAGGTTATTCTGAAAGCGCGCTGGCTTGTAAACCACATAGAGTTTAAAGGATTTATGTCAGACAAATTGGCCTACATATTCTTGTTACATTTATGATGTTATTTACATAATGGTATGTTTCTTCAGGTATTTTATAACACGTGTCATATGCATGAGTAAATCGTCGGTGCTGATGTCATTTCTTCTTTCGTCCCTAATCATCTTCAACTTCAACTTATTTTACTGCATATGCTCAAACTTTACTTTGAAACTACGATAACATATAATGTGTAAAATAATAACAGTGTACTAAACTAACTATAAATGCAATCTATGGTTTCTAATAGTTCTTTGAAAATTAGACAGATTAATAGATAGATAGCTTGGTTATTTGTTGTTAAGCACAAAACTGACATTAAGCCACAAATTTTTTCGTCACCGTGAGGTTAGACAGAAATTAGAAATTATAACGGTTTCCCATACATTTTGTAAATAAAGTACGTAGGAAACGGTTGAAAAACGGGATATAAAAGAATGTAGATGCATAGGCGTCAACGTTTCACCAGGGTTAATCAGGTCCTGATGACGCCTATATATATGTATTTTCTTTTATGTCCCAGTTTTAGCTACTTTAATACTTTATATTTTAGATAGATAGATGGACATTGCATTATAAAGGGTCAATACCTTAAGATACTTTAATTTCTATTAAATACAATGCTCCTAGTGACCTTTTTCTCTTAAGACTAATGTGTAAGCTTTTTAACCAGGATATACGACTGTTGGTACTGTCGAATATGTAAGCCTAAATCAGGATACAATACTATTATCAGCGTCGAATATGTAAGCCTTAACCGGGTACAAAGGTGTTGATCTGATAAAAGTATAAATTTCATACAATTCGTAAAACTGTTGATCTTATCAATTACATTCAAGCTTCAAACTGGTTAAAAACTGTTGCTCTTATCAATTATGCGCAAGCCCCAAACTGGTTCCAAAACTGTTGATCTTATAAATTAGATACAAGCCTCAAACTGGTTACAAACTGCTGATCTTATCAATTAATCACAAGCCTCAAACTGGTTCCAAAACTGTTGATCTTATAAATTAGATACAATCCTCAAACTGGTTACAAACTGCTGATCTTATCAATTAATCACAAGCCTCAAACTGGTTACAAAACTGTTGTTGATCTTATCAATTGTATACAAACCTCAAATTGGTTAAAAACTGTTGATCTTGTCAATTATATATAAACCTCAAATTGGATAAAAACTGTTGATCTTATTAATTATATTTAAGACTCCAACTGGTTAAAAACTTTTCAGCTTATTGGTTATATATAAGATTCAAAGTTGTTACAGATCGATTGATATTATCCGTTATAAACAATAGTCAAAATGGTTACAAAAATGTTGAATGCATAACCTTCATGAAAAGTAAAATCACAACTTGCAAATACTGCCTAGGTAAGACAGTAAAGAACACTTTGTTAAACATCAACAAAACTATGTAGTTTTATTACGTTAAAACTACGTCAAACTAAGTTATGCAGCAATGGGCCTTGCGAGGTGCTGGCAGTTAACAGGAATATTGTCCATGAATACTTGAAAGTCTTGTCATGTTCTATGAGTGGAATGTGCATGTCATCATGTCAACCTATTTACGCGACCCTCACGTTCCTAAATATATCTTGTGGTTAGCTATATATATATATAATGTGTGTATAGATCAAAGCATGAGGTTGATGCAGTGATTTTGACTTAGAAATATTATAATTTACAACAAATATCTGCAGTAGAGTTTATCAAATATAAATTTTCAAAAAATAAAAACTTTGTAAGCGAGTTCCTCCCTTTATCTCTTTGTTATCATCTGGAGAAAGCATTACTTCATCATATAATTTGTACTTCTAAACACAAAACAAAAAAGCAAAAAAAGAAAATAATTCCATCTAAATACATAAATAATGCACAATTGACAATAACGTAAAATGGTTTGTTCTCACAGTTCCTGGTATTTTAAAATGCAGAATAGACAACTTAGACTAGGGTATACGAGTATGTATGTAATTAGATAAATGCTGTTATACAGATATTTCAGCGAAAGGCTGTGAGTAGTTTATCATCATGTTCTTCTTGCCTCTGACCTCGAAGAATTTAAAATTCATGTTCAAAACTGTATTGCTTAACTGTTTATTTTGAATGACTGCCATGAAAATTAGTATTTCGTTACATATGAAGTTCAAATACATTTATAAAGTGTCACTAAGTCTATACGGAAGAGTAATTCTTACCAAAAGTACATGATGATTTACATTTAATTTCTAACTAAAGTTTTAGTTACTTTTAAACTTTACTGCAGTTTTATAAACATGATAAACAGTAAATTATTTAGTTCATTTTTATGGTGATCACGATCAGCACGAAACTCAATATCTCCAAATATCCCGTTAACAGGAGAACAAATGGAAGAATGCATATTTTAAAGGAAAAGGCAATGTTTCCTCGACAGCTTAAAAGACGGTGAAAAAAAAAAAGAGATAGTGTGAAACCAATTTCAGTTTTAGGACGATATATTTCCTTTCACGTTATAAAATACAGTTTATTATAGGTTATTTCCTTTAAAGTCATTTTAATAAAATTTGAAAGTTGGAATTTCATAAAATTAGTGAACCACAACAGACAGTTTATGGCACTTGGTTGCAGTAAAGAATACTACTAATAAGTCCCAATTAGCCCAAATAAAACATTATGACATTATTAATTTGAAATTAAATCATTGTAACATTATTGATTTTAAATTAAATTTTTATATTATTATTGAGTTGAAACTGTAATATATTATTAACTTGAAATTAAAATATTGTAGTATTATCATTTCGAAATTAAGAAGCTATAATATTATTAATTTGAAATTAAACCTTATAATATTGTTATTTTCAAGCTAAAACATTGTAATATTATTATTTTGAAATTAAAACATCATTAAGTTTCCCACATTTTACTCAGTTAACTGAATGATGAAGATGGAGTATTTTCTACTACGTTAATCCAAAATATGGTGTCCTGTGGTTTCTTCTGCATCAATGCTTGGTATTAAAAAAATATAAAACGAAAATCTTTGAAAATATTATTGTATAACTTAACTTCAGTTACTGTAATAAGGTGCTGCGTTAAGGTTAATGTACAAAAAATTAAAGGTAACGGTTCTGATGTGATAGACTTAACGTGTAAAAATGTTATTTTGTGATAGGGTTAATGTGTAAAATTGTAATGGCTGTGACGTAATTGCTTTAATGTTTAAAAAATTAACTGTAATGGTTCTCATGTAATAGAACTAATGTCTAAAACTGTAATTGTAATGGTTCTGAGGTAATAGGTTAATGCATAAAAATATAATTGTAATGGTTCTGATGTAATAGGTTTGTGTGTTAAAACATAATTTTAATGGTTCTGTTGTAACAGGCTTAACGTGCAAAAAATTAATTGTAATTGTTCTGTTGAGTTACGGTTAATGTGTAATAATGTAATTGTAATGGTTCTGATGTAATAGAAATTATTTTTTTACAAATGTATTTGTAATTGTTCTAATATAATCGAGTTAATGTTTAAATATTAATAGTAATGGATCTGACGTAAGAAGGTTAAGGTTTACAAAATTATGTTGTAATGGTTCTGATGTAATAGGGTTAATGCTCAAAAATTAATTTTAATGGTTTTGATGTAATAGGGTCAAGGTATAAAAACAGTAAAGGTAATGGTTCTGATGTAACAGTACTAATGTTTAAAAGTAATTGTAACAGTTCTAATGGAAAATTTTCTTTTGAAGTTACTTGCAATGTTAACGGAAATGTCTCATTATTTTAGAAACCGAATTAGTAGAACAGATAGATCTGATGAATTCCTCAAGCTGACTTTAGTATCAACGGAAATTGTTGTTTTATTTTATTAAGTTCTCTCATTCTTAGCTAGAAGTTATGTTTATAACTATACTTATAAAATCAGGCTGTTTGGTTTTCTTTTAATCTCGGACGAATGCTTGTTCAAAATACCTTTGTTTGTTTGTTTGTTTTAGAGCAAAGTCACATTGGACTACCCCGGATTTTAGCATTGTAAGTCCCTAAACTGACGCTGTCCCAACGGGGAATAAATACGTTGCTATAAAATGTTATTAATTATAAAAGTAAGTGAATTTGCATAGAATTATCCCTCTTATACTAAAATATATTTCTAATTAGAGCAATAAATATAATGAATGCTTAATGTAGCAAACACTTTAGAAAATATTTCTAATTTCTTTAAATTAGCAAACAACGATTTAATGAATCTTAAAATCCACCTAAGCGTAACTGTATAGCAAAAAAAATCCAATACATTGAAATATATAGCACTAAATAAGGATATTAAATAAAAGCACATTATGGACAGATAAGGCACTATTTGGGTAGAATATTTTTCGCCCAAGTAGTAAAAGTGGGTTTTAATCAGATTTCTCCTGTTTTCCTCCCAGATTTAAACTATGAGTGTTGGATTTACAGCTTCTAACCCGCAGCAATGGTATTGCCGAACTATTACTATTCCCAGTCCACAAATACAGGACGTCTGTAAAATATATATACATACATATATAATGGTTTTTCGTTTGCTCAACCTTTGGAACTCCATTTCTTACACGAACATTTTTCCTTTTTCTTATGTCTATTTTATCTATTTGTTGTTGTTGTTTTTTTTCTCTACTTTCATTTCATTATTTTAATTATTATCCTTAATTTATTATTTAATATTTATTTGTCTGTAATGACGCTCCCCCTCAAATTTTAAGATGAAGAGAAAAAATTTCTGAACACCTCTGATTGTTTTTGTTTTTTAACTCTGAATTTCTAATTAGTAATGTGGCTTTGAAAACGTTTAAATCGAAACACCTTCCAAGGTTTAAAATTAAACTTGGTATGGCCTATTGTTATCGTGTCATGCAACGAAGCGAGAAGTCCAAGGCTCGCGCCAGCAATATGGTGGTGAACAAATTCCGAATTTTCAGCCGTGGATACATCAGAAAATGGAAAGTCAGTCTCATTATGCGAATAAGAATTGTCGTGTAGGCGGCTGGTGCTTTTGAGTGGTTGCTTTTCCTCTGGCAAGAGGAGTAGATTAGGAACGGCTAGAACTGACCTGACCGTTTACTCCACGTTTCACGTAAGATGCCATTCAGATTAAAAATAAGAATTGTCGTGTAGGCGGCTGGTGCTTTTGAGTGGTTGCTTTTCCTCTGGCAAGAGGAGTAGATTAGGAACGGCTAGAACTGACCTGACCGTTTACTCCACGTTTCACGTAAGATGCCATTCAGATTAAAAATACCATATTACACCACAAAAGCAAGTGCCCAATTAATTATTAATTAGCTCTCTTATCAAAAATAAAGAGCGCTTAGCTCATGCTTTTACGAGTTTTGAGTTAAATAGTTCTTATTCCTGTCTTAAACACTACATTAAAAAGATTACTATCGAACGAACTTTTTCCATGAAAAAATGTCATTTTAATTTTGATTTAATTAAATTTTATCAAAAAATATTATTTGCCAAACGTGTCAACGTCTAAAGAATAGCTCGAAAGAAAAAGTTTACAAATAATTTCCCCATCTCTTGTACGAGCCCCCTGGTGGTTCAGCGGTACGTCTGATGACTTATAACATTAAAAATCGTGTTTCCATACCTGCGGTGAGCACAGTATAGGTATCCCATTGTGTAGCTTGTGTTTAATAATAAACAAATAAAATATCTCACATCTGGCTATTTCTCTTTCTTATAAATCTAAATTTATTCGGTCTTTAAGTAAAGGGTATTTCATAAAAAATCATGTCAGATATTTGAAATGATTACACGAACATAGAACCAATAGTGTATGAATCATCTGATATAAGGCTCTTCATTTAAAGACAGAAAATCTTCGGATGACTGTTGCATTTTAATTTTTAAGCAAGAAATAGGTACGCACTTAAGAAAGCGATTTGGAAAAAGACAGTATCACAATTCCCACTTTCCCTTAGCAACAGCCTGGTTAAGGTAAGGTTTTCTAAGCAAAACATCTTTGAAGCTGATGCGTCATCATTATTGAATATTGTGTGGTAATTTGAGTTTTTTGGGACGAGACGTTGTTATGTATAACGTTAAAGCTTCCATTGCAACGGATAACACAAGACTTTATTATCTTTTAACACTCGCTTCTCATATTGGTCGGAACTTAATATAATGTATTATCTTAGTAATTGTAAGAACTCATGAGTGAAAGTGAAGAAGAATGGAATAATATATCACACTATATCTGTTAAATCCAATGCCAAAAAGGCCTTCCGCTTAATACCAGAACTCAACAGGCCAACTAGGATACGACAAACACACTAATGGTCGAGACGCTATTTAACTCTTTTAATTACTTGAACAACAACTGTTTCAGTGTGAACTAGATTAAGTTGGTGAACTGTAATTTATGTTGATTATACCTTAAGTAATTACACATCAGAATTAGGTTTATGATTTTTATTGACATCAAGTTATTCATTTGTTTAATATGAAATTCTTTATTAATAATATTATTTATTTATTTTAACATGAATTAGCGTAACTCATCGTTGAAAAAAGAACTGGCAAATCAATAAGCTAGTCTTTTCTTGTCCCGGAGTGGTTCAAATGACCACAGCGACTACATTCAAATGACTACATTAGTAAATATATGAACTATTGGGTGTAGAACGTAATAATAATCAACCACACTCTAACATATCCAGTTCCGAGAGTCGCATCAATTGTTACTCAACAACGTCAACGCACTATCGCACAGGTTTGGACGTAACTTTAGTATGTTTACAGTGCTAACGCGTCTATCATACAGGTTAAAATTATATATATTACAATCCTAGTATCGTTCCCATCTTAGAGGTTAGGAGAATACATTGTTATCCAAGTAACCTAATAACGCGCCCGTCTCAGAAGTTAGGACAATACATTTAAATTCCAGAAACGCGCCAACGAGAGATTAGCACGATACATTGTTACCTAAGTAATACACCGAATAAAAGGGCAGAGGCAAGAAATAAATGAGCGCCAGTTAGGTCTAAGCTTCCTCAAAGCAAAGAAATGTATAGACCTCGTTTATAGAAATTCAAAATAATGTTTCGAAATAAATAAACCAATAAAGAAGAGAGGGAGGTAAGTTGAGAAATAGAAACGTTAATGCATGTTTTTGTTTCACTATTTGTTTTGGAATAAGAATGAACAAATGTTCCGAATTCCTTCTAGATGATTATGACCCATTGCAAGAGCGGTTTATATTATCTAAAACTTTTAGCAGAATAAAATCAACTTTAATATGTTAGTCAAGTAGGTTCAGTTCACTTTATTTGATGGAACATTTTCTTAAAGGTTTTTATCTTATCAGTAGTTTAATAATAAGAAGAAGAACCTTACAACCTATTCGAAAAATAAAATTCATCATTTTTACCATAAATATCAGGTCTTAATCTGTCAAATAACTACCAAACTTAAGCCTACTTTTCAAAGAGTCGAAAGAGTCGTTAGATACAGCGTGACAAAAACGATAGAGTGGAGGAAAGAAATTTAATCAAAGAGAATACCTTCTATAATATTAGTAAGTAACTCACAGTTTTAGACCCCTCATTACGTATGTTTCGAAAAGCAATGTCTCTGAAAATTGCCTCAAAATTTCTGCGAAAAACAATTGACGCAATGAAATGTATACGTTCTGAACAACAAAATATGAAATGAAAAACAAGAAGCCCATGTTTCTAAACTTACTTGAAGAAATATTCTAACAGATTTTCGCGAACTGATTATCTTGTTCTATTTTCTCAAATCACACAGACAATACGATGGAGGAGACTTGTACTTGGTAAGTATAAGACTTGTACTTGGTAAAGTATAAAATATTTAGTTCACAGTAACTGTGTTGTTCCTATACTAATGATACTCATGTTTTACTCTGGAAGTAACCCTTGAATTAGGATACAAGTTTCGTGCTAAATGGCGATTGTTTCAGAAGTAGAGAGAGCTTTCTAGACGTAAAGGTAGAAACTCAAGACAGCCGTATAAACAAAAGAAAGTTTTAACACGTTGTGTATGCACTACACACAGTACAGTATTGTTTGGATTTTTCTTCTTTAACAGATCATAATAATGAATAGTATTTCCTGTACTGCTATAGTTTTATTAACAAGTAATAACTGAAACCAGACAAGATTCGACTTGTTACTCTACGTTTCGGATAGATAGATGTCCTAACTAAACCTAACTCAACAATAATTGAGAGTATCGAATATCTGAGACGTAGTTGATCAGTTCTTGAGACATTTACCGGAAAAGCAAGTTGTGGATCGAATCTTATCTTATCACAGTTTTAGATTATTCACAAAATGACTAACTTGAGAGGACTATTTACTCCCTCCCCTTAAACTTTCAACACTTATTACTTGAAACGTTGATTGAATCAAACCTAAGCACGTACTGAGTAAAAAGATTAAGGGTACATTATCTTATCATGGGTTATAATGTTTTAAGAAAAGCATTATTAGCTACATAGCATGTATAGTTTAAGGTAATCCCTACATAGAGTATACTTAGTGATAACGAAAGAATAATTACTTCAGAGGCAGCACTGTAGAATTTAAGGGTAATACCTACATAGACTAGACTGGGCGTTAATGAAAAGGTAATCACTACTTTGAATAGACTTGGTGTCAATGAAAGGGTAATTACTACATAGACATAGACTTGGTGTTAATTAAAGTTAATCACTATATAGACAATACAATAGTGTTAACTAAAGGTAATCACTATATAGAAAGTACAGTATGTGTTAATAAAAAGGTAATCACTATATAGGCAGTACAGTAATGTTAATAAAAGGGTAATCACTATATAGGCAGTACAGTAATGTTAATAAAAAGGTAATCACTATATAGGCAGTACAGTAATGTTAATAAAAGGGTAATCACTATATAGACACTATGGTAGTGTTAATGAAAGGGTAATCACTAAATTGGCAATCAAGTGGTGCTAATTAACAATAATCACTGTATAGACAGTGCATTAGTGTCAATAAAAGCGTAAGCACTATATAGACAGTGCAGTAGTGTTAATGAAAGGATAACCACGTTATAGTCATTATATTGCCGTTAGTGAAAGAGTAATTGCTACACGGACTAGTCAAGGTTATAATAAAACAAATATTATGGTAGTTTTGATGAAACGAACATTACTATCATATTATGGTAGTTTTGATGAAACGAACATTACTACCATAGTATGGTAGTTTTGATGAAACGAACATTACTAACAAATTATGGTAGTTTTGATGAAACGAACATTACTATCATATTATGGTAGTTTTGATGAAACAAACATTACTAACAAATTATGGTAGTTTTGATGAAACGAACATTACTAACAAATTATGGTAGTTTTGATGAAACGAACATTACTATCATATTATGGTAGTTTTGATGAAACGAACATTACTATCACAACATAGATTCTTAATAATGTGTGAAATATTTGATGAAAATATCATGCTAAGTAAGATGATGCCTGGCTGGTACGTAACGCTGACCAGTGTTTTAATGGAACATTAATCAATTGTGTATTTTTCCGGAGCGCGTGTTTTGACAGTTCGTAACTTGTTTCTCCAGAACGGGAGCAAGCGTCGCTAGGGACTCAATGCGCGTTACTTATACAGACGTCTCCAAGGGTTTTGTGCTAATTACAGTTTCTCCCAAGAACGCTGTATTACAATTAACGTTTGTCAAGTTGCGGCAGTTTTATAAGAACGGGCTTAATAAAAACTGAGCTTCGGGCAACATATTTCATCAAAGTTCAGAATCTAAAGCATCGACGTCCAAGTTTTCTGAACCAGATACAAAGGCAAAGCAACTGAAATCAGTCACCGTATATCATTTTTATGTCATACTCTATATCCTCAAGTATTTCCTACACCCGGAGGCTTCATTTTAAAACTTCATTGCATATATAAGATAGTATTTCAATCTATCGTGTCGATTTATTGGTATTCTGTGCATTTGGTGAAGATTAACAAGCTGTGTGTGTGGGATGATAAATAATCCTGTTGTTTACGTAATGAAAGATCGAACTCGTGAAGATTCGCTTTTACATATAATCACAGTAGGAAAAGCCACGTTTCCTGTATACATCTTTCTGTGAAAGATTAAATGATCAGTTTTTACTAACTGATGATCAGAGTCATAATGAGTTATCAGCCTTTTCTTTTAGAGATTGTTTGTTTGTTTGTTTTTGAAGTTAAGCACAAAGCTACACAATGGGCTATCTGTGCTCTGCCCACCACGGGAATCGAAACCCGGTTTCTAGCGTTGTAAATCCGCAGACATACCGCTGTGTCACTGGGGGTGGGGGGGGGCTTCTTTTAGAGAAGGAAAACTAGACAGATGGAGGTAAATACGATGTTCAGTTTAAATAATGATACTCCTATCAGATCTTCAGCTTCGAGAGTTGAGGTTCCACCATTCGGGTGAAGAAGATCGTAACCTCTGAGTATGTTCTCTACTACATTCATTGGTAGTAATGCTCGTGAACACTTCTGTCCAATCTTATGGCAGACCCATACTTGTTGAAAAGTATCAATATACATTATTTTGTTACTCGTTAGATATAATACAGTTTACGTGACCATTGATTTTGAGATGAACGTTCAACAAAGTCTCCAGTGTTGGTTCGGGTAAATATGGGTCTCTATTGTTAGTTCAAGTAGATTCTGAAGGAGATGAGGTAAATATGGGTCTCTATTGTTAGACCAAGTAGATTCTGATGAAGATGAGGTAAATATGGGTCTCTATTGTTAGACCAAGTAGATTCTGATGAAGATGAGGTAAATATGGGTCTATATTGTTAGACCAAGTAGATTCTGATGAAGATGAGTTAAATATGGGTCTCTATTGTTAGACCAAGTAGATTCTGAAGGAGATGAGGTAAATATGGGTCTCTATTGTTAGACCAAGTAGATTCTGATGAAGATGAGGTAAATATGGGTCTCTATTGTTAGACCAAGTAGATTCTGAAGGAGATGAGGT
>NW_013668550.1:111417-118587 GCF_000517525.1 Limulus polyphemus
GATGAGGTAAATATGGGTCTCTATTGTTAGACCAAGTAGATTCTGATAGAGATGAGGTAAATATGGGTCTCTATTGTTAGACCAAGTAGATTCTGATGAAGATGAGGTAAATATGAGTCTCTATTGTTAGACCAAGTAGATTCTGAAGGAGATGAGGTAAATATGGGTCTCTATTGTTAGACCAAGTAGATTCTGAAGGAGATGAGGTAAAGATGAGTCTTCATTGTTAATTCAAGTAGATGCTGGCGGGAATGACAGGGAGATAAATATAGAATTTTTTGTTAATTGATAGATAAAGTAGCTTTTGACGGACATTCGAAGGAGATAAATACAGAACTTCCTTGTTAGTCCAAGTCACTTCTCACAGAGAAGGTTTTATTGGTAGTTCGAGTTGTTTCTGACGAAAGTGAGACGAAGATAAAGATAAGTCTCTAAGCACTCGTTATAAGAAAATACACACTTCTGTGAATAATACTTCATTTTCCAAACATAGCACGTTAGCAGAGTGTAAAAATCAAGCAGCATCAATTAGTTTTAAGATTTGTTTGTTTGTTTGAAGTTAAGCACAAAGCAACACAATGGGCTATCTGGGCTCTGCCCACCACGGGTATCGAAACCCGGATTCTAGCGTTGTAAGTCCGCAGACATACCGCTGTGCCACTGGGGGGGGGGGCAGTTTTAAGAGGGAGATAAATTAGATGCTGCAAAAAACTCGTGTATGAATTTGATATTTATTCGTAACCTCCACAATTTCCCCGTATTTTTTACTAACCGAGGATGAAGTAAGAATAAAGTTGTATGTCGAAACTAAAACAATGTGTTTTACATATTTGATGGACTTAATATCATATGTATATCTTAATATCGATGTTTGTCTAAGTTAAACATACAGTATATGTAAAAATGTACATAACTTATACTGTTAAATTTGTATTGCAAAATTCCGTCCTATTCACTAAAATTGTAGAAAATTCTCGAGTGTGAGAATCAAAAATGTGTGTGTGTACGTAAGCACTGGTATATCGTTCATATTGTTGCGTAACCTGAAATGTCGAGAAACTCTCCTCACGCCTATAAATATAACCAACGCGAGGCGCCAAAAGACAGTATATATTGTTGGTTTGACATAGTTGGTGTGCTATAAACATCGGAAGCTATAACTGTAAATGTTATAACACTTATTAATCGGGAACTTCAGATATTTGATCAGGAACGTTTATAGATTTCGAATATTACAAACCATTTAAATACAGCGGATTCAAATCGGACATTAATATTTTTACAGCAACATTATATAACTTCATCGGTGGACAACTCGGCGTGTGTGGCTGGTGAATAACGAAGAACACAGAGATAGCTAGCTCCCTGTTAAGTAAATTGTATCTACATCAACTCGAAATTAATTCGCTCATCGTGAACCCTTGATAAGATATCAAGGAAGTTACAGACCTGATAGAGGACTAAATATTGTTTGTAAGTTTGTAATAACTGTTATTGTAAATTGTTTTATTGTTTGTATATCAAAATATATTTGTATTAACAAACTGTATATCAATCTTGTTGGCAAGTATCATAAATTGGATACATATCGACATTTATTTAATTTATAAATCTAAAATATCATTTAACTCAGTTTCAGGCTATTCGAAATTGTAGTAAGTTACATAATTAATTGGAAACCCGTCCGGGATAAATTATAATACGTAACACATAAGAAAGCTTTATTACCCAAAATATATTTTACATGATCACTTAACTAACCTGGAAACTTTCTTCCTTATTGTTGCTGGATTGAACTTATAATAAATTGCATAAAAAAATAACGGATGATCGATCTGAGAGAAAAGTTAAACGTATTCAAACTACAATGGTGAAGAACGAAAGTTTCTAATACTTATATATAAAGCATAGCGACCTGAAAATATATTTCCCGGATAAAACACTAGATTCGTCTTAAAGGAAAGTGTTAGGAAAACTACTAAACACTATATCAACATGATAAGAAAGTGTCTGAATACTACTAAACACTAAATTGATCTGGATGGAAAGTGTCTGGGTATTATGAAACACTAGATCAACATGGTAAAAAAGCGAAACCATTAGGTGATATATTAGTAAAAAACTGAAAGTATCAGATGATACATTAATAAACAAGTTGAATCTATTAGGTAATATATTATTCAGAAAAGATAAATCTATTAGATGGTATATTAGTCAGCAAAGATAAAATTATTAGATAGGATATTAGTCAGAAAAGATAAAACTATAAGATGAAATATTAGTCAGAAAAGATAAAACTATTAAATGGTATATTAGTCAGCAAAGATAAAACTATTAGATGGTATATTAGTCAGCAAAGATAAAATTATTAGATGGTATATTAGTCAGAAAAGATAAAACTATAAGATGAAATATTAGTCAGAAAAGATAAAACTATTAAATGGTATATTAGTCAGCAAAGATAAAACTATTAGATGGTATATTAGTCAGGAAAGATAAAACTATTAAATGGTATATTAGTCAGCAAAAAATAATGTTTTCAATGTAATCGTAAACATATTCGTGAAAGTACGCTTGTCTTTGTAAATTATAAACACTGTTTAACAGAGCCACATTTAAAATGCTAGTTAAGAAATTTCAATACAAAAATCTATTATTGAGATTTCTCATAAAGTAATTAGTTTCAAATACTTATACTGTAGTGCGATTTTTTTTCTCTGAATTGGTTGTCTAATGAACAAAAAAAGGTCATTTGAATTTTCCCACGCTTTAAAATCAACTGATACAAAAATTAAGCGAGAGTTTTAATCAAGGCAAAGAACCATGCAAGTATAAGATAAACAACCAGATGGATGAGCGGATGGATGGACTGGCCATTGTGACAAATGTTTAATACTTACATTTACCACTAGTCATGAAAATGTTGCAGTTTCATTGTCATATGTTCATTGGTTACATCGTTTTCTCAAGAACGAACACTTTAAATAACCCTGAGCTTCTACTGCATTTGTTTCAGCGAACGGCATCCAAGTTTTCTTTAAATCGTTTTCAAAGACATCTGTGTATATTTTAGTTGGCATTTTAAACTTGCTGAGTAAATCAACGTTCCAAGAACGAACTGATGATGAACATGCGTTAGCACAATTTATCTGTAAGATTAACTTTTGTGTATAGATGTAATTTCGAATACTAAATAATCATAGGTAAACTCAAGAATAACTTGATAATCGAGTATCATACAAACGTATTATATTGTAATTCTATTGTATTTTGTAAATTTTCTGTAAAAAGTGGCGCCTGTTGTTTCATTTATCTCAGTACTAAATTACTATACAAAACTTCATTAGGTAAGAAAAAAAATTACGACACGAACAGTAGCGAAATGTATTTATTCATAAGCCTGTCCAAATGGCCATTTATAATATAGATAATATTTGTTAATTTTATATTTTTTTTAGGCTTAAGGCCATAATCAGTAGCGTGTAATATGCACATTAGTCCCATGAGGACGATGGGTGATACTTCTGAAGTGCTTTAAAAAAGTAACAATTAATATTAACTTCCGGTTAAAAAAGGTAACAATTAATATTAACTTCCGGTTAAAAAAGGTAACAATTAATATTAACATCCTGTTAAAGAAGTAACAATTAATATTAACTTCCGGTTAAAGAAGTAACAATTAATATTAACTTCCAGTCAAAGGAAGCTTCCTAGTTAGAACAAAACTGAAAATCAACACAGTAATGAGTATAACTAATTAAACAGACTGACTCCTCCGACATTCTTAGTTATAAAGATTAAAATATATTGTTTCTTCAGTTGGGTATTCTCGCTACTAGCGATATATTCGCCAACTAATATTTGTTAATTAATAGTTTCGTTTTGCGTTTACGTACTGATTATAAGTATTATTTTATTATTACTTACAGCTTTTACAGTAAGGAAGAATATTTTTAAAACAGGTACGACGTTTCGATCACTGATGCGACCATTCTCAAGTACACAAGTTTTTTAAAATATTCTTCCTTACTGTAAAGCCCCCCAGTGGCACAACGGTATGTCTTCGGACTCACAACGCTAGAAACTGGGTTTCGATACCCGTGATTATCAGAGCACAGATAGCCCATTGTGTAGCTTTGTGCTTAATTACAGACACTGTTTAAACACCCTTCCTGTAAAAATTGTGACTTGTAATAAAATAATAATATTTGTAGATGTTCGGTCAGTTTAGTTTATAAGATACTAGGTTCGTCCTAAATCTATATACTACGCTAAGAATGGAAAACAACTTCTGTAATAAAAATAGAATAACGAAATTAAGTATATTAAACATTCTAACCAAGATTGTTAACAAAATCAACATTAAAGGAACGATAGAATACATCTCACTTACGGAACACATACACAGTAGTTTTTAACATCAAGTAATGTTGTAGGTATAAAAATATTTGTCGAAGCATTTAACGACTTGTGACCAAGGAAAGCACAGTGAAGGAAAACGACGGTAAAACCCGGAAGTAGCTTGACATCTGAGATCATGGTAGAGAAGTAATATTTAATTTCAGCTCCTTGCAGAAGCTCTATCATAAAGTAAGGCAGGGATATTTATAACGAATTCCGTAACAAGCTTATTTTTCTTGATACATATCCTTATTATAGTGATAATTATTTCTAATGTCTTGAACTACGTGTTAGTTATTTGTTTGCATCTCCATCATTCCCTTTGTTTCTAGGGGGAGTTACACTTTTTAGTTTGTTTGTCTAAAGGCCTGCCAACGCCTGACCAATAACGTGCGTTTTTAGCTCACCATAGGTTGATTTTTATTATTATTTTTTCATTTTGGCTTGCGTAAACATTTTGATTCTAAATAAGAACGTAACGATATTATATGGTGGATATCAAACAGAATACACTTGTGTACATATTAAATGTCCAACTGGAGAGATAAGGAGGCAGGCACACTTACGACAGACAAAATATAATTGTGAAATTCTCCCTCTCTTACACGTCTGTGATTGGACATCCTTAATGTCTTAACTAAGAAGAATGGGATGAAACAAAACCATGCTACTAATCGTGTCTTATCAATTTGTTAGGCCTAAGAAGTCATATTATCACATGATATTACGAGGACCATCACGAACACTCATAACAGATAAATGATATTGATACCGAATAAAACTACTCCAACATGGGCCAGAGTTTGAAAACTCTGAGAATATTCTTACGTGTAATAAATACAGTTGTCAAAACAGCTTTAAAAGTTACTACCCTGATAACAATATCTTGTTCGTTATTGTGTACAGAAAACATAGTTGTGCAAACAGCTTTAAACATTTTTATCTTGATGACAATATCTTGTTGTTATTATCCATAGAAAATTTAGCTGTGTAATCAGTTTGAAACATTTTTATTATGATAACAATATCTCGTTAGCTATTATATGTAGAAAATACAGTTGTAGAAACAGCTCTAAACTTTCTTATCCTAATAACATATTATTATATATAGGAAATATACCTTTAAAGTTCTCATGCTGATAAAAATATCACGTGTAGAAAATACAGTTGTAGAAACAGCTCTAAACTTTCTTATCCTAATAACATATTATTATATATAGGAAATATACTTTAAAAGTTCTCATGCTGATAAAAATATCACGTGTAGAAAATACAGTTGTAGAAACATTTTTAAACGTTTTTATCCTCATATATTCCTATATCTGTTTATTTCATTATAAACGTGAAACTGTATACCAGGCAATTTGTACAGCGCTCACCACAGGATTGAACACTCAATTTTAGCGTCAAACTTACCGCTGAACTACATGTGGCTGTTTTGATACCAGCACATAAGCCATTGTTTCGTTGTAAATGCCATAAGAAAGTGTGATAAAACTTTGTGTACATGACGGTTGTGTGTATTTGCTTATAATGATCTATGACTTAAATTTTACGTGCTAGTTCAACATCAACTTGAACTCATTTAATACTTAACACAGATGGGAGACAAACACGATCTGTTTTCTAATAACAGTTTTATTTGCTTTTCGTGAAAGATGTGATAAATAAATAAAAACTAAGAACATTCGTGTCTTGGCCGTGGAAACCCATATTATCACGGATCAGGCTTTATTAGGACTGTCAGGACATGTTTCTTCTTACCATACACCAAAAATGTCGAAATTGTTAATACAAATTTTGTGGAAACTAAATTCGGGGATCTGCCATTTAATGATGCTAAGACTTATTAAGCTCTATATAGTTTAACTTGGTTTTAAAAAGCTAAATAAAAGTCTATTAGTGGGTTTAGTACAGAAGCATTTGCCTTTTAAGGTTAATCTGCAGAATGAAATAACGCAGAGTTCAGAGTCTGTATCATTTGTTCTCATCGTCATTTACAAGGCGTATTTAACGAAAACTTACTAACTCACACCAGGAGACGCTGAGGCACAATATATATATATATATATAAAAGTGTGAATTTATTAATTTCTAAAGCATTTTACAAATCTGTGGTTTCATGTTATATTAAATGTTTGCATTTATGAAACTCTGGTTAGAAAATCCAAAAATCCAATTTTTTTCATTTCGCATGCTTCTCAAAGCGACACTGATATAACGTACAGTCGATAAGAAGCTCAGAAAATTCAATTTGATTTTTATGTTACTTTTTTGTTCATAAGTATTATTTATATAAGTACTTCAATGGGAAATTTTACAATAATGTAAACGGAACTCCGGGACAGCCTTCATCTTCGAATTTCGCTCTGATTCACGACACTAGAAATTTTAAAAATCTTTAGAGTAAAACTCATGAACATAGACAGTTCTTGTTACAGCTCAGTTCACAAAATCGCCACTCATGAACCTTGAAAATTTTCGATCTTAAATATTTAAAACTTTTAATCTTATTCCGGTTCAAGTCTTTATTTTCAATATAATATTCGTGATATGTGTGTGTAATATGGATATAATAGTAACATAACGATGTGATATGTGTGTAATATGGATATAATAGTAACATAACGATGTGATATGTGTGTAATATGGATATAATAGTAACATAACGATGTGATATGTGTGTAATGTGGATATAATAGTAACAGAACGGTGTGATATGTGTGTAATGTGGATATAATAGTAACAGAACGGTGTGATATGTGTGTA
>NW_013668550.1:119587-127497 GCF_000517525.1 Limulus polyphemus
ATGTGATATGTGTGTAATATGGATATAATAGTAACATAACGATGTGATATGTGTGTAATATGGATATAATAGTAACAGAACGATGTGATATGTGTGTAATATGAATATAATAGTAACAGAACGGTACTTTTGGTTCTTGATAGGATTTTATAATTTTCGCACATAACTACACAAAGGGCTACCTGTGAATGTTGTTCTTAGTTTTGAACTGATAGACTGGAGAGAAGGCACACAACGTCAACTCTTGGGCTATTCTTATCTGACCGAATAGTGGGGTTTGACTGTCATTCCTTTGGCGCACCCATGGCCTCAAGTTGTAGAACGAGACACGAAGCGTGAATCCTTGCATTCTCAGTCTGATCAAACTAACTCATTGGGTCACACCCAGAACTAGTTCCTAATAGAAACATAGGCTTAAAATCCAATATCTCTGCTTCCTTAAAATAGGATTATGAATTTGCGTGTTTCTCCTTCGTTTGTTTTTAACTCAATACTTTTCATGGTGGTACAAAGTTTCTATTGTAGAAATAAATAATTGAGTAGTTAGCTTACCCTACAGAATAACTGAGTTTAATTTTTTAATCTTTCCTTACATTTCCTTTTTGTTGTTGTAAACATTTCTTGAATCACCCTAAGAGTTTTCACATTTCGTTGATATCAACAACTTCATTAATGTTTACTTTAAGCTAGTAAATACTATTACCTGAGTCGCATTCTACAATTTGTTCTATATTCTGTAAACAAAAAGGTAACTCGCTATTACGCAGTGCCTTATAAATTTTACTTCTTAAATAGAGTTTGATTTACAGATTTAAAGAAAACAACATGTAAATTGGCTGTCGTTTCCATGTAAGTGCCAGGTTAATACTAGAGCTATTGTTCAAGTGATAAAGAGGCATCTTTCCCACGTAAAATAGCAAATCGCGCTTAATGGAATTGTAAAATACCCCCAAAGCTTGACCAGTGACTGGAGAAGAACGTGACCGCTCTTTCCGATGAGAAATATTCATGCAGCGAGATTGTCAAACGATACAGAACCAATGGACGCAGCATTTCAAAGAAAGAAGCCATCACTGTCCTCCGTGGAAGCGAGAAAATCATCACAGAACGGAATGTTTAGAATAAAAACGAACTCCGAAACGACACTCAAATCCAATGCGGAACAACGTCATTATATGCTAAGTGAAGGCTATAGTTAAGTAATAGAATCCTTCTACTCAAATCCTCATTGTGATAGAGTTGAGAATATCTCCTGGTGTCATTAACAAGATAATAAAAAGGAATGAATTTGAGGAAGAGTCTTAAACCAAAAATCAACAGGATTTTTCTGTTTGTTTATTAGTAGTTAAGCACAAACTTACACAATGGGTTTCCTGTGCTGTGCCCGATACGGCCATCGAAACCCGATTGTTGATGTTATAAATCCGTAGACTTCCCGTTGAGCCACTAGGAGGCCACAGGCTTACAACCACCTTGAAATTAAAGGCTATTTTCTTGAAAAATATGGTTAAAGAAACTGGAGTCATACACCTTGAGGTCTCCTGATGTAGCTCCAAGGGATTTTAGTGTCTTTGATCTGCTTAAACCTGCCTTAGAAGTTATTGACCTAAACAATGAACCGGTTTTTTGAAAGCTGCTCAACAGTGGTGGTATAACATTGACATCATGAAACTATACTTCTTAAGAATCAGGGGAAATAGATAAAGCGTGATAATCGAGGAAAAATACGACATTTAATGTTAACATGTCCCTAATTGTTGAATTTTAAACAGAAACAGATACGGAAAATTAATTCCTAAATTTCTATTAGAAAGTAAAATATTGTTATATTTGATCACGTGAAGCTCATCTTCATAAATTAATCCCATTAAAGATTAATTTTGTTAATCCTTTTTTCAAGAATGTTTATTATGTAAATGTGGGAAAGGAAAAACGAAATCTCAAATCTCCATTTATTTTTTTATTAGTAGTTCATAGTGAAATGTTTGTTTTTATCGTGCTTGATTTTCTTGTTTTTATTAAGCCCTAAGCTAAAATTTCAAAAAACTTCTATAAATAACTATTAAATGGAGAACACTGTTAAACTAAAGGTCATCCACACAGATTTGGCTGTTTAGAAAATTCAACTCACAAGAGTGTAAACCTGAGGTAAATGCCAACATACCTGTCATCAACTTGACAATAAACATTCAGAGTAATATCAACAACTGTCACAACATGATGGACTCTAGAGCCCAAAAGAAATCTAAAAAGACGAAGGTAACAGGTTATTTGGGAGGTGGGAATAACAGAATAAAATCGAAATGTGACTTTTGCATGTTTTTTTAATTGAAATAAAAAAAGGTCACTCACAGATTGTCATTTTCAGTATTTTAAGAATACTGTTGTATATTTGTTGTTTCTTCAAACTTAAGTCCATTTTCTTTAGCAGCTGTTAACTTCTAAATTCGAAGCCTTCTGAATGTAGATGAACTGAATCTCACTATATTTTATGGCATTCTCTTAATTAGTGATATGTTTGAGTTAGTGAGCGAAAAAAAAAAGAAAAGATTCAAAGTGACCTAATTCCGAGTATAGCTACATAAGTTGAGATTGAATGATATTATTTATCCATATCTTAGATATTTGTTACGATAAACTATAAGTAAAGATTAACGAAACTTACAAGGATACCACATTGACATTAATATCCCCTGGAACAAAAGTCAGGTTTAGGTTCGAACAGTCCACCTTAGGCAGATGCGGGGGTTTGGCACAGATACACTCATTTGGGCAGAAAACGCTGAGGTTGTTCCGGTCAGACGAAGTAGCCGAGTATCTTATCAGGTTAGAAAGTACAATAACAAACAAAATATTGTAAGACATCCGAGTCCCGATGCTCGTGGTAAGAGACATGGTCGCTCAGGGCGATGACATCGGCACTATTACTATCGGCGGAATGAGCACGTGGTCACGTGTGTATACAGGGCTTCAGCAAGCATGCTGACGTCGTCCTTACACGTTTGCGTTTGTTACAATGTGTGGCACGTGCTCCAACCAAAGGAACTGCTAACTAAATAGAAACGTTCTTACTGCCATCTAGTGGGTCAGAACGTCTTAATAAATAGAGTTTACACACGAGAGAACCTCATTTCACATGACAAGAGCCAGTAGAATCAGATTCTCAACAAACAGAAAGCTGAGGAGCATATTTCGCACTTTCTACATAAAACAAGAACAGTACCTCCCGCCTCTGGCTACAGAACAAGTTCTCAACATATATATGTGTGGGCCAAAGTCGAGCGCTACCCAAATTCTATTGCTCAGTTTGATGACGTCAATTTGTAACCCGGTCATTCAGAATACTGCTCGAAACCAGCTACAGTGGGTGCGTGTTCAATACTTCTGGGACGCTGGAATCACCCCACAGACACTCACAAACCATGGATACATTGAACAAGTCAAACAGGTAGCTTAGTATGTTTTTCTGATACGGTGAACTTTAAATGAAATTTACACTGTTCCATAACCTAGTACTGGCGGGAAAGAGCACATTAAGGGAGAGAGTAACTAATAATTTTATGCTTTAATCCACTAACTTGCACTGCATTAATTAATATAAACAGCTGCACTTATTTATACGAAAAACAATGAAGAACTCGTACAAAATTCCTATGTCATGACATATTTCTATACAATGTGGCCTTGAGTATTTTCATATCATTATACTTTTGTGTTCGGTTAATTATGGTCAGTTACTCACTAAAGATGACTGAGAGAGTATGTGTGCATGAATACAGACTGCCATAGAACTATGCCTGCGTTTTATACTCACCAAAAGCAGGTTTCGTCATTAGACAGATAATTTACCCTTTTCTGAAACTACTGTTTTACTAGCTTGACACCAATTAAACATTCACTCATCCACATATGCAATATGTAATATAATAATCATTTACAATTTTAAACAAATGATATACAAACTAGTAATCTAACATAAAAACTAGATAAATTGTTCCAATGCTTCAGCTTTTTCATCACAGATTTTTCAAAACAAACATCCTACCCAATCTCTTTACTAGTTTAGACGTGTGTTTGTTTGTTGTTAAGCACAAAGCTCTACAATGGGCTATCTGTGCTGTGCCAACTGAGGGTATCGAAACCCGATTTCGAGCTTTCAGACTTACCGCTGAGCCATTAGGGGATACTAGACATTGGTGTTTCTAGATCGTGTGTCTTGATACTTTAAAGTATTTGACATCTATGGAAATAATATCCTGTTTTCTTCATGTATTCAAAACTTTATTTTCACTATATATATATATATATATTCTAAACTATGATGTTAGGAGTCTTTTTTGTAAATATATATTAATATTGGTGTGATTCAAAATCTGGTTCAGATCAAAAAAACTGAAATAAAACTACGAGTTGTTTTTTCCTATCTGACTCTCTGCTTTTCTATTGTCTTAGCTTTCTATCTAGCTGCCTCTATGTGTCTATCTATCACTTAAATAATTGAGCAGCGTTTTTTTATGACGTACCTGAAAACTGCATTATTTTTTCTATACAGTGGGCTATTTGTGTTCTGCCCACCACGAGTATGGAAACCCTATTTTTAATGTAGTGAGCCCTGCATACTTGCCGCTGAGCCACTGGGAGTGTGTGTGTGAGTTGTTTTTTTTTACAGCAAAGCCACATCAGACTATCTGCTGTGTCTACCGAGGGGAATCGAACCCCCTGATTTTAACGTTGTAAATCCGAAGACTTACCGCTATCCCACCGGGGACCTGAGTCACTGGAGTGCCGACGTAAGTCACCGAATCTGTACCATAGGCCTAACCAGTTTTCACATAAGGAGTAAAACCATAAGACAAAAAAAATGTTGCAAGGATTTTGAGTGGAAGGAACTTCCTAAATATATTTACTGTTCAAAATAACTAAAAGGTTTTTATATCTTGTTTGTCATATAACAACCTGTGGTGTTAGGGTAAAGTCGACTTGAGGTGAATTTTACATCTGGAGTTAATAAAAATATTGGTGTGGGAAACATTAAGTGGCTTAAAATATTAACTAATATTAGCTCGGTAAGAAATATGTCTGTAGAGTATTATCGGTAATATTTCATATTAACAAATATACCATATTTTCCAGTTTATAGATGTAGTACATAACATTATATATAGGGTGATTCAGAATAAAATGTTAGTGGTACGGATTGAAGTGTTGTGGGCCTACACAACAACCCTATCATTGAGGTTATTCAAGGTCATATTCAAGATCATAAGCCATCAAACATAATGTCAAGAAATCAGTTTAACACAAAATTACGATATCCTATAACCCGAGCACTTTCGAAAGGTGGACCTTTCTTCTTTAGGGGCAAACTGCAGAAGAAATGTCCACTTTTCGAAAGCGCTCTGGTTATAGAGCACTGTGATACTGCTGCTCCCAAAATACTTCTAAAATTTTAAATAATAATAATAAATATCTAATGAAGTTTTAATGGTAACAAATTTACGGGTCTCTCGTTTTGCGACTAAAAATGTATGATTGAAACAACAAGAGAGTTGACACAATAACTACACGTCTTGGGTAGCACAACAAAGATTGTTGTGGACTACATTTAGTACTACATAAGATAAACTATCAAGTAAAATCATCTAAGGAGACAAACAATTGTAGCAAGCTTGATGTGGACAACGTAGATTACTATATAAGATAAACTATCAGGTAAAATCATCTAAGGAGACAAACAATTGTAGCAAGCTTGATGTGGACAACGTAGATTACTATATAAGATAAACTATCAGGTAAAATCATCTAAGGAGACAAACAATTGTAGCAAGCTTGATATGGACAACGTAGATTACTATATAAGATAAGCTATAAAACAAAATATACAACAGAACTGGCTAGTTATAGCTATCGTGTCTAGCTGGAAGAATGAGAAGAATGTCGTGTAAAGAGAAGCATGATTCACTTTAGCTTTCAAGATAAAACTGTAATAAATTATCACACAAGTGAAGTGTAATATCATTGTTTCTTGTGTTTCGCTAAAAAGGATATCCTCTCTCTTTAAAATTTATAATTTAATTGGCTAACTATATTTCACAGTTTATCATTTAAATGCACTTTATAAGAAGGTTCCAGCTCCAGTATGGTCCTTTGAACTACTTTACCCATCGTATGTTGTGGCAGCCACATAGTCATGGCTACGCGCTATTGCCCACCATCGCAATTTCCATTGTAACAAATTTCTACGAGAGATGGCGAGGATCACTGTTCAACCACATATCTTAACAAACTTTCCACAGGCCCTCACCTGTACGTGACGGTGGTTTACTCAATAATACTTAAGCAGACAACAGGCACCAAAATCCATTGGAACTGCATCGCTTGATAGGTGTAATTTTATTTTACCATCTTTCTTGCACCAAAAAAATGGATTGTTGTTGTTGTTTGTTATTAAGCACAAAGCTACACAATGGGCTATCTGTGCTCTGCCCACCACGGGTATCGAAACCCGGTTTCTAGCGGTATAAGTCCACAGAAATACCGCTGTGCCACTGGGGGAGGGGCAAAAAATGAAAAGAAAAAAGTTGAGTGTGACTGCACTCATATTAATTTTTGGCTTATGAATGTTTATCTACTTCAAATACGTCTTTATCATATTATTGACGGTGTCATAATGTATGCCAATTTCATCACAATGATTTGGGGGGGGGGGAGGTTGAATGGTTCTCTTTCGTAACCATAGCTTTCAGTTTGCAGATGAGGACGTTTTTAAGAATTTGGTAGGGCTTCTAGTTTGTAGTTCGATCGCTCTCTTAAACGTTCTGCTGTGTTAGTTTTTTTTTATCTGTCTAATAGAACATTGATGGTTCTTACTTTAAAATCTCGTATCATTTGGCTTTACAATTTCGATATATGAATACTTCCTTTCGTCGATATTACCTTAATGTTCTACCAGCGTTATTATCATGGCTGTAGTAATGCTTTACAATCCTAATGTTCAGCGATAAACAGCCAAGAGTAATTTCTGATGGCAGAATAAATCCTATCGTTTTTAATGAAAATTGCACTATAGCGCCACCTGGTAGCTAAGAATTATTTTTTATCTCTGAAATCACCCTTTCCATCATCTTTTTACTTTACCTACCAAATATTATAACTCTAATAATCAGTGTTCAAGCTATAAACGATACGATAATCCAACCAAACTTATAATAATCCTATGTATACGTGAGCATGGATGTAGATCAAAACATTCCAAAATTACCCAAGCAAGAAGGAACACGAACATCCTTATTGTGTAGATAGTAATACAATCAGAAGTCTGGTAGAAAGATGTGTGAATCCTAAAATTTAAAAAAATCTGATCCTTGATGGCTGGTGAACAATTTTTAAGTCGAGAAAGCGACACTTATTATATTTAAATGAAACTTTATGATTAAACTGGTGTCTCTGATAGTTCATTCACTATAGTAAGTTAACAAAATAGTAAAAGTATATTTTGCTTGAAAATAAACAATATCATAAATTGTGAACATCATATTACTTTAATTTTTGAATATTAGTAAACTTATAAAAAAATAGCTTTTTCGCAATAACCTCAATAATTTCATTACTACGTATTACCAAAATGACTGGTGGGTTTAAGGACTTACAACGCTAAAATCCAAGGTTCGATTTCCCACGGTTGACAGAGCGCAGATAGTCCATTGTGTAGATCTGTATCAAAACAATAACTTAAAAACATATACAAGTAAAACAAAGTTTGCCATGTATGTCAGCAAAATAATTTATCTCTTTTAACTCCAAACGTTATCATAATAAATACTAACAAACTTATAAAATATATTTTTATAATCATCTTAATAGTTTCATCAGTAAATAAAAACAAAATGGTAATATATATATATATATAT
>NW_013668550.1:128365-146307 GCF_000517525.1 Limulus polyphemus
ACCACAATCAAGACTCTGATAAAAGCGGCGGTTGACTTTCATCTGAAAAAAAAAAACAGAAAAAAAATACAACTTTTCGAATAATCGATTTTGGGGGAAGGGGGAATTGTAGATAAAGGTACGTGAAAACGCAGAATAATGCAAAACTTGAAACATAGATAAACTCTCATGTATAAACTTTGCAGGGTTGATATACCAGAATAATAACAGCCTTTAAAGCAAAGATAAATTCTTCTTATCTTGACCAAAGCTCTAGCTTGTTTCGAGGCTTTACACGTTTACGACGACAACTCATTTTCTAGTGAACTTCATGTTAAACTTTTATCAATTCATGTGCAATGTTATGAAAGGCACGACTTTGTTTTGAAACATTTTGTTTGTTCTCTAATGTTTAAATAACACCTAACTAATGTATTCCATATTTGTAACGAAATCAGAATTTTGGTTTTTACAGCGAGAGGAATTTATTGTAAAAAAAAAGAATAGTGAAAAATACACAAACAATTACAAAAGACAAATAATTATAAGAACTATATTATTATAGTTATAACAAGGCAAAAGCTTCTGTTATAAAATAATAATCACGCTGGTAATTGGACAACTGAGTTTCACTTCAGTATGGGGTGTGGTCCTTAAAAACAGCAAGACAGCCTGGCACAGATTGTTTCATTTTAAAAATCAGAAAGCTATTGCTTGATTATTTCTCTGGAAGTGCATCGGTTGGATTGGTTGGATTGAAATCGAGTGAACATGCAGGTCATTCGATTCGGTCAATATTCTCTTAAATAGTGACTCCATAAAGTTGAAATCAGGGTCAATTTTACCAACACAAGGTAGCATAAGAGGCTGTAGATTGTAGTCCTTATAATGTATGGCATTAATGATGAAATGAAGTTGGGTCTGGCTCTGCCTTATCTTCAAATAAGTATGCACTTATTATCTAGTTGTAGAATGAAGCTCGGCTCTTTTCTCAGAAAAATATTGCCCCCAGTGTCGTCCGTCGGTCTACTACACGTGTTCTTGGCACCGCTGCAGTCTAACTGTTTAGCAGGACGCCAGTTAATTTGGTGTCTCGCATATTGGTTGGCCTTGTGAAGTCTGTTTCTAGCCGTCTATACACTGTTACGCTATTCAGTCGCGATTGCACTGAGCCAGAATCAGCAAACAGCGGTTGCCTGCATGTATTGTGGACGATGATCTTGAATTGTCCAGGTGTCCGAATAAACAAATCATTAGTCTGAAAACGGTTCCACATTCATTATTTTGACGAAACTTTGAAACACTTGCTATGAATGACTGGTGTCCTAACACTTTGAGCACCTGCTATGATCAGTTGGTCGCCTGACACTTTGAGCAACTGTTGTGATTAGCTGGCCTCCTAACTCTTTGAGGACCAGCTAATCACAATTTGAGCACCATTTGTGATTAGCTGGCCTTCTAGCACTTTGAACACCAACTGTGATTAGCTGGTCTCCTGACACTTTGAGTACCAGCTGTGATGAGCTAGTCTCC
The DNA here is from genome assembly GCF_000517525.1 of Limulus polyphemus. NCBI lineage: Eukaryota > Metazoa > Arthropoda > Merostomata > Xiphosura > Limulidae > Limulus > Limulus polyphemus. Next base: position 129,878 of record NW_013668550.1, read on the forward strand.
TGACAACTGCTGTGATTAACTAGCCTTCTGACACTTTGAGCATTTGTTGTGATAAGCTGGACTCCTGATATATTGAGCACCTACTATGATTATCTTGTTTCCTGACACTGTAAGTACCTGCTGTGATTATCTCTCCTGAATTTGAGCAATATTTGTGATTACCACATCATCTGACACTTTGAAACAACTAATGTGATTAGATGGCTTTCTGACACTGTGATCAGCTAGTCTGGTTTCATCCAATGACTTTTCACAAGCAAAACATTCAAATGTCTTTAAGGTTTATCTATGGTTCATTATTTAACCTTAAAGGGCCAATGAAACAAGTTTATATGAGATTACAGTCTATATAGTATAGGCTTAATAACCAATCATTTGCATTTTAGATTAAATGACAGATCATCAGATGCTTGAGTTGCACAACAATGAACTGGCCAGTTAATTGACATTACTTTATGATTACGGTTTTGACCTCCTCATGGCCCGGCATGGCCAGGTGGTTAGGGCGCTCGACTTGCAATCTGAGGGTCGCGGGTTCGAATCCCCGTCACACCAAACATGCTCGCCCTTTCAGCTGTGGGGGCGTTATAATGGGACGGTCAATTCGTTGGTAAAAGAGTAACCCATCAGCTGGCGGTGGGTTGTGATGACTAGCTGCCTTCCCTCTAGTTTTTCACTGCTAAATTAGGGACGTCTAGCGCAGATAGCCCTCGTGTAGCTTTGCGTAAAATTCAAAACAAACAAATAAACCTTCTCATTGGCTAAAATAATATAAATTCCAGTTATCGTTTAACTGTTTCGTATGTTATACTTTATGAGATTTGTAAAGAAAAAGCATTTAATGGCATCAGAAAAAACCACACTTATTTCAACACTTTAAAAGAAAGTAAAATTTATTTGTTGGAAACAAGAACAACACGTGAAAACTAAAACACACTTCAAACTCAAAATCTCACAACGGCTTCAGATTCCCCAAATCATTAATATGATATCGGACATGGTTGCTCTTAAAAACGAGGAAAAATATCAATAATTAGTTCAGAAATAGCAACCAAATTGTCAAAAGAGGAAGACAGATGCGAAAGACGGAATGAAATTACTCAAACTACGAAGTGGGACTACGAAAGAAAAAAGAATCTGGAGTTTAGAGCTTCACAATCCGTCACGAGAACCAGTAATCGAAATACGCACCATCAGCAAACATGCCAAGATAGTTTCAGCAACACGCACAGCATCCCATGTCACCTTTTTAAATCGGTCTACACCCGTCACTCATACTTATATAGAAGAATAAACGCAGATACATCATTCGTTCCTCAAACGAACACGGACTAGTTTATCTTTCCGATGTATATGTCCCCTTTATGTGCATAATAGCTTAAAACTGGGGAAATAGAATTAGAGAAAACAACTGTACATCAGGGATATTTTCACAAATCCATAAATATATCATTACAGATAGGTAAAAGAAACAACTCTACCGTGACTTGAAACCCATGTCCGAAGTCGGAAAGTGTTACTATATTAACTGATTTTCAAAATTTCATGTTCTGTTTTCTTTAAGATAATATCATGCGAATCTAAAAACTTAACAAACGTTGGAAAATATTTTGTACGTAAGTTCCTATTGGCCAGGATAACATTCAAAGATATCTATACTAAATTCTTACGCAAGGGCTTATAGGTTGAAGTAATGGATTGGCTTAGAATACATTTATTATAAAAGCGATGGCTAAACGAAATAAGTATGTGCCTAGTCGTAGGATCAAGAACAATACTTACATTAATATAGTATGCAAGTGTCTCTTAGTAGTATGAAATACAATACTTACATTAATATAGTATGCAAGTGCCTCTTAGTAGTATGAAAGACAATACTTACATTAACATAGTATGCAACTGCCTCTTAGTAGTATGAAAGACAATACTTACATTATCATAGTATGCAAGTGCCTCTTAGTACTATGAAAGGCAATACTTACATTAACATAGTATGCAAGTGCCTCTTAGTAGTATGAAAGGCAATACTTACATTAACATAGTATGCAAGTGCCTCTTAGTAGTATAAAAGACAATACTTACATTAACATAGTATGCAAGTGCCTTTTAGTAGTATGAAAGACAATACTTACATTAATATAGTATGCAAATGTTCCCTGGTTACAATGAAAGACAAGATTTACCATCATCTCTCCCTGTACTTTCAGAAACTATTCATGTTCAGGCACCCTATCTCCTTCATTCATTATACTTTCAGTAACTATTCATGTTCAGGCACCCAACCTCCATCATTCATTTTACTTTCAGTAATGATTCACGACAGGTGCCCCAACTTCATCACTCGCTGCAAACTCAGTAACGATTCATTTATTTTTCCTACGTTATTCCTCTCAGCGCTTCAAGTAATGAGTTTCGTTCACGTGTCGTATATTCATCACTTACCGTCGCCACTCCCTTATTTTTTAATAACGATTCACATTACCTTCCTTCTTCACTCGCTGCACGTTCAGTAAAGACTCGCGTACAGGTGTCTTAGCTTCATCACACTCTGCACTTTCTGTTACGTCTGACGTTCAGGTATCCTACATTCATCATTTCCTGCACGTTCAGTAATCATGCACGTTCACACGTAGTATATTCATAATTCTCTCCACTTTCAGTAACAATTCACGTTCGATATCATATCCTTAACACTCACCGAAGTTTTGGTAGCGATTTAGATTCAGGTGTCCTACTTCAAACACTCGCTACACGTTCAGTAAAGACTCACGTTCAGGAGTCCCAGCTTCATTACTCTCTGTACTTTCAGTCATGATTTTCATACAAGTATTCTTCATCCGTCCTGTCCTGCATTAGGTTTTGTATCCTCATCGTTCCTCAACTTTCAGTAATGTTTCATGTTCACGTGATCTACCATCGTTACTCCATGCACTTTCAATAATAATTCACTTACAGGCTATCTACTCCTAGCATTTTCTATACTTTCATTATCTATTTACGATCTGATGTACTACATTCATCATTCCCTTTACCCTCAGTAATAATTCACTTTCAGGAGTCCCACATTTACCACTCACTGCGCTTTTATTAAAGGCTCACGTTCAGATATTTTACCTCCAGCTCTCGATTTATATTCATATTTCCTACTTCTTTCAGTACTTGTTGCACTTTCACTAATGATTCACTCACAGATATCCTATCTTCATCATTTGCTGAACCTTCCCTAACGATTCGCGTTCAGATGTCCTGTCTTCATCTCTCCCTGCACTTACAGTGTTTAAACTAGATTTAGATTTATAAATTATTATTGATGTAAAAGACAGAGATATGGTAACTGCGTTGATATGAGCTCCAGAACAGAACACGTGTACCATCGAAAAATAGTCAATATTTTTCGCATAATAAAGATCCAATAACAAATAATATTTACTGCATAAAAGAAGACCACATATTTTTAATACACATTGAAAGGAATAATCATTGCAGATTTAAGTTTTATGTTGGCTACTTATTGTTGGTAAAATATTCAGAAATTGGACACAGACCTTCAGAGTCAATACATACAATGTAACGTACATATGTGTTAGAATGAACAGCTACTATGCTCTTTTCTTCTGTTCATATCTCCAGAGTGAAGGCTGTTGCTTGCTAAAGTAATTTGAGTCTTTAACCTGTTGGAACATATTAATATAACTCCACTCTAGAGCATTTGCTTAATAGACTAATTTGATTGGTTCTGCAGTCATTTAACATCCTCTCTAATTTCTCAACTGTTGCGACACATGAAGCACGACCACGTGCTTATTGAATAACCTGCTTCATTATTTGCACTCGCAGAATGTGTTTGATGACACCCATTTTTCGCTATACCACCCTGTCCAAACATCAGGTCCTGAATTTGCTTTCTTAATATATAAAAGTGAAGGCATGGTTTGTTTATATGTCAAGTATGTTAAAAACTATTATCAACATCTTATGCATTAACCAATAGCAAAGTATGCGTCATAAATATAACTTACAGTGGTGACGTCATTATTATACTTGATTTGACTATTTCTAGATTTATAAATTTCTCTCTTGTTTTACACTATAATTTCATTCTTTAACAATAAACATGTTATACTTGCATAAAATGATAAATCAGTAATACTAATTAATTAGTAATAAGTTTTGAGAACACGGTCCTATTCAGGTTGTGGATTTTCCTTGAGTGTGAACTTGATAGACTCTGGAAGTACTAAGTCAACTCTTCATTTTTCTAGTTGATTATTTTGATGGACTCTGGAATTATTGAGTCAACTTCAAATTTTCTTAAAGGACGAACTTGACATAATCTAGCAGTACTGAATCAACGTTTAATTTTCCTAGAGAATGAACTGAATGAATTCTGGAAATATTGAGTCACCTTTTTATTTTCCTACAGGATGAAGATGATGAGTAGTAAGTCAATGTTTAATTTTCCTAAAGAATCAATTTTTGATGAACTCTAAAAGTATTGAGTCAACTTTTCATTTGCGCTGCTAAGCAGCCTGTAATGAATACTTAGACGTCTTTCAACCTTTTCGTTAATCTCACGCTTAATGTGAATCATAACCTAGGTTCAACCTAGTCGTTAGCTTCAAATAAATCCGAAATTGAAAGTGCCTCTAATCCTAAGTTATAGTTGCAATATAAGCTAATGCAACTGAGTGGTCAGACATATTCTACAGTGAAAGACAAAGACTTGATGGTAGTGCATGTCTAACAGCTTTTATAAATCACGTCGTAAGCGTGTGTATAATAGAGACTTTCTGATTAATATTAGAATAGTGAGAAGATTTGTGGCTGTCGAGTGTGTATGTACATAAGTACTCCCAGTAAAACGTCAGTGTGGGTTGAACGTTCAGTACAGACCGTTTCTTTGTTACTCTGTCTACAATGATGATTAAAATCAGATTTTACACTCTCTTCAGATACATTACAACTTACGATAAAGCTCTGCAAACAAACAAACAATTATGGCTGGTACAGGAGTTGTCTGTCAGACTTTTGGATTATAAAAAACACAAGCTTTACTTGGGATTGTAAGACATTTTTCATAATCACGTTTTAGCGTCTCTTTTTATCATCGACAAATGTATAACATTCAATGACAAAAAAAAAGCAAGTAACGTGAACAGATACGTATTAACACATAAACTGCATATTATTGTACAGATATTTTCAAAGAATTAAGTATGTAAGATAAAACCAAGTTTGGCAATCACAAAAAAGGTTAAAAAACTTTAATATCATTCGCAGTTTTGATTTTGAGACAAGGATAGAAGATCATTCAAAATCATAAAGTTGCTTTTGAGAAACTACTCAAACTACTCAAAGTCCTCATTATTTACCTTTGTTGGTAAAGGCGATCTGAATTTATAGGTTACATTGTTTTATGATTGGTCCTAAGGCACTCTCTACAGAACGACTCAATAACCTTCTAATTAATTAACGCAATCTTTGAGGTCAGTACTGCTACAATGGCATTATTACTGAATAATAGAATAAATAATACTTCCCTTATTCTGTGGATGGGGGTTGTATGCGTGCGGAATTTCTTACAATGGAACACAGCATACATATCATAGTGAACATACTTGCCTGAGAAATATGAGTAAGTTTGTAAAACATATCACAGCAATGTAATCATTACTACTACAAAAGTATTGTTACTATGACAAAAACTTATCATTATCCTTGTATTTGTTTTACACAATTTACAGCTCGAGAAAGACGTCCAGGAATGTATTGCTTCTCACCCTACTTCATACACAGAAAGCCATCCAAGAGTTTTTAAGGTATTGTATCCCACCTCACCTCATACATAGAAAGTTTTCCAAGAACTTGTAATGTAATGTGCCCCACCCACCACATACTTAGAAAACCACCCAAGAGTCTTGAATGTATTGTAGCCCACCCAACCTCATTTATTATGACCTACTCCACCATATACTTAGAAAGCTATCTAGGGGGTCTTGATTTTATTGTGGTCAACCATACCTTATATATAGAAAGACACCAATGATCTTTAAGTATTGTCCCCCACCTCACACTCTTTATACATAGAAAGCCACAGTTATCTTACTTATACCAATCTTGAGAGCATAGTTCCTAGGACGTTATAAAAATAATGGGCTCAGAAAAAAGTACCACATAGAAGTAGGAAGTTCAAGCAGCTGGAGAATGACATGGGTTTCATATTCCATGAGAAAATATACTGGTCTACCCACCGGATGCAGCGCCTATGAATTTCTGTGCCATTCGACTGTTCAAACAGTCACTGTAAAGCTATTTTCCTTGTATACTAGATATATTATAGAAATCAAGCAGGGAAGAGTGGTTTGCTTTGGACATGACAACCTTACAACGTAGCTATGAAAACTTCGCTTCACGGCTATTGTTAAGATGAACTGATTTTCAGATATAGTATAATAGAACGTAACGACATTGTGAGGCTCCATAATCGTTTTACTGTAACTTATTAAACCTCTTTATACCAGTGCTGTGTGAGCTGATCTGATGCGTCTCCATGTATATTGACCTCATAAGCAGAATTTTAATTATATCTACATAACTGGTTCTGTTTCTGTTTTCATTTGTTTATATATATGTCTTTCTGCCTGTCTCTCTATTTGTATTTTTTTACCAGTTTCCCTACTGTCTGTTGATCTACTCACGTCTAGTATTTATATTTTTAGCGATAAATTTATATCTCTCGGGATGACTCTTCATAATTTATATATCAATACGTGTGTTTTATTACGCTTACTCTCAAGCAATCACACTGTATGCTTGTCTCTCAGCAAACGAATATTAACATATTATTTATGGTAATACACACTATACTACATAGCATACTGTATAATGGATCCAAACATTATTTTATTTATCAACATCCAGTGTACTACATAAATCATTTCAGTGTAAGCTTAACATTCTGCTTGAATATTGAACATACATTGCTTATGTCGAACAGATTTAGTAACATACTAGCCGCAACGCGTAAAACATTTGCGGTAGTTTTCATGTCCTTCCCTTGAATGTTCATTATTCTATCATTTTCACGCGTGCTATTTAAGCTACGCTTTCTTGCAGGCATTTTGCGTTAGATCGATAAATCCTGTTCTATTTGAAAAAAGTTTACGCCGTCAGACAAACACATTCACGCAGACGTAACTTTATTTAGTAAAACTACCCGCAAGTAACTTTATATTTAATAAAACTACACGTAAAGTAAACAATAAAGTAAGGTTATGGTAGTTATTATAGCGTGCAGAGTATGAAACAATTATGAGCATTCAGTGTATGACGTGGTTTTACGAGCTGAAACAAAAAAACTCACAAAAAACGAAGAATAAAGCTAGTACTAAATAAAAAAAGTAGCAAAAGGATGTTTATAGTAGTCTATGCAAGGAACTGGAACTAAATTATTACAAAGTAAGGTAAATGTAAATTCTAATGAAGGCAAACTTAGCTGAATATGCAAAAACGTCTGAAAGTGATAAACATATGATTTTGAACGAACTACGCATGTGTATTTTAGACCTAAATAAGTGGAGAAAGCCTGTGGAAATTGTATTTAGTGTAATGTTCATTTTTCAAGGAAAATACACGCGGATTAAGTGTTGTTTGTGTGAAATACTTTGCAAATGAAAATCTTAAGTCGAAATCGAAGCTAGTCGTCATGTGATGACAACGATATTGTGACATCGTGTACCACACTTATTGCATTGAAGAGGCTGACTAAGCTAAAAACAGGTAAGGTGATTCTGAATTGAAAATCCAATATGTAATCCGGACTCCGCGGGCAAAGGCTTTTCTAACGAATATGAGATTTGTAGCGTTTGGTCGAGAAATTTGCGAGAAAAGTCAGACAAACGCAAGCACATTATTTACAAAGATGAATTATTCATTAAAGGAAACTATGCCTAACCTCGGAAAGTGAAATCTTAGAATCCCTGTAGATCCCATACCTATCAAGTCCCCCCCCCCTGCTGCACCTCCAATGAGATTTTTGCCTTTGATCTATATGAACGTGTTCTTGTAAGCCAACGCCCACATGCAGTGGGGGTTTTGCAGAAAGTATGATAAGATGTGTAGTCTGAGGTTGGCTTCACCTTAGGTCATAAAGGCTCGTTACAATGTAAATTACAGCATAGCGCAATAGCGCATAATCATAGGCATCACACGAGCACGATCAGCGTTGGAAGCAGCTCGAAGTGCAGCTCGGAAAATCAGTTTGAAAGCAGCTTGGGTGGGTTTGTTTGTATGTAACGAAGTTTTTCTCCAATTTCTCTATCTCTAATCGCCATGAAGGTTTTTTTTTTGTTTTGTTTGTTGTTTTGAAATTGATAGCTATCCCCCCCCCTCTGCTATGTCTCAGTACCTACTTTCGAACTATGACCACAATATGGCCCAGATCTTCAGAACGCACGGGTTAGATAATATATGGAAAATGATTAAACTTATATGAAGAAGTTCGCCAGTAGGGGAATATCTAGAAATTTTATGTCAGTGACACATATACACGCTGTCCCGCTATCCTGGAGAAACCAAAGAAATAAATGTGGCGCGTAACGTGGAGATCTTTGTTTGTCCTTACATAATTTTCAATGTACTAAACTCTTTTTTGTTGTTGTTGCTTTGAGGGACGACAACTAGTTAATAACACCCACCGCCAGCTCTCGGACCACTCTGGGCTATGAGTGGGATTTGACCGTCACTCACGTGGCACATCTACGGCTCCAAAGTGCGGAGCACGTTTTTCCAGCAATGGGACATGAAACCTTAATCCTTGAATTCAAAGTTCGGGCACGCTAACCGTTAAAATCATATTGTAACAGTCAATTACAATGATAGGTGTATTGGTAAATAAATGCTGGTAAAATCTGTCCTAAATCAAAATTTAAAAACCACTCCTATGGTTTAAAATAAACATATTAAAAGAAATATAATACATAATATTTTATACGCATGACCTTATTTTCAGTTGTGCATTGTCAATTTAAAAATTATGGTTTTAAAGGCCAAAATCTGTCGAAGTATTAGAAATCGATAGGCCTAAAATATACGATGATTTTCTCAAATTCCTCTTTTTTTTTCCAATTCGGATTTAAAATCAGGGGCGTGTGAAAACAGCATTTTCAGATCTATCCTTTGTTTCCCAAAAGAATAAAAAGGCAGATCTGAAATTATATTTTCACAAACTTTAATCTGGCTTCTTAGTACCTCGTTAATATACATCTTAGTTTAACGCATTTTTTTATCACTTCACATAAGAATTTGAAGCAGGACATGAGTGCGTTGAGATTTTTGTTTTTCTTCTCATTCCCATTGCATAATTGCTCATAAAGTTTAATGTATGCGAATAAATTTATTAAAAATTTAATATACACTTTAGAATGAAAATTTTTTTAACTCTGGATCGCCTTATGAATTTCAGCGGGGAATTAATATTATCATCTATGTAGATGAAATTATGGTTCATTATTGTAGTTATTTTTTGTTGTTATTCATGAACGTAAATATAAATATAAATACACACACACATGTATTTATACATATATTTACAAGTATACATATTTATGTTGGTATGTACATATACATGGTGGAGTACATCATAGTAAAAGGATTTTAATAAGCAAATCAACAAGTCACGTGACAGAACAGTCGATATAAAGCCACGGTAAAACGGTATGTACCAGAACTACATTTTGACATTGCTTGGCGTTTCATGGATAGTGTTATGCCACTGAAACTTGATCGTTTTGGGGGATGGTATGTAATAATCCTTTCCAATGCAAAATATTCATACACTCAGATTATAAAGATGTGTTCAAATTGGAGATATTCCATGTACTTTACAGCATTGGAAAACAAATTAATATAGATCAAATAGGGGCACCAGGAAACAGAAGGAAAGCTGCAACAAGTCAAACCTAGGCCGTGGTAAGCAAAGTTCACAACATAATAAAGAAGGCTATCTGTCTGAAACAAAGTCAACTGGTTATTATGGGTTCACCAAGATAATGTTCCCAGTCATACTTTTTTTTTAAACCGTCGCATACCTCAAGCGGCTGGAAAATCTAACGGGCATTCCTGCTATTCCATACGAAGACATATTGGTAAAGCCACCGGACACGAATGCTGGGAATTTGTCGCCTTCGTACACCCGATGGATTATAGAAGCCATGCAGAGATGAGTGGTGTGCTTTACACATGATAGCCTTACGATAGAGCCTTTTGCAATGGAAACTATACTGCATGACTGTTGTCAAGATGCACAGTCATCAGATAAAACATGAATGAACATGGTGATATGGACTGTAACAATACACAACTCGCTGCATATAAATAAATCCAATATATGTATACATACTCATATATATACATTTATTTATTTATTTATACGCACGAGGGTGTATGTATGTAGAATTTACACTTATGTGTCTTCACGGTTCCTAAAATGCAGTTGTAAAATGATAAATTATAATCAAATTAACAAGAAACATTTACTTTACCCATTAAAATTGAAATCCAAAGAACTGTAAAATTATCCAATTTATTAATAGTTAAAACAAAAACAGAAGTAAAAGTAAGTCCAAAAAAGTAGATAAAAGTTTCAGTGTGATCATAAAACATAACTATGAAGTTCAGTTTACAAATACATCCATCAGTAAAACATACTTTGTAGCAAAATAGAATCTGTAAATCGGTGCATAGCTAAGAAAATTGAGCTTAAAAAACATTCAATTCATCAAAGCATTCATAACGCAATTATGTATATACACGTGTGTGTTTTCATATATATATATAAACCAACGTGAAAAATAATGTCATCTTGTAAATCAAAATACAGAAGGCCACATCTAGAACCGATTTACTTATATCTATTTTCGGAAACGTTAAGAAATAGTGAGAGCCTATAACTGTCTCGGAAAATCTTAAAATAAAATGTTTTATACGCCTAAGGAACGGGAAAATTGAAACGTCAGCAGGATGTACAGTCTGTTCTGAGGTCAAAGGCCTCCTTCTCTGTATGATAAATTTCTAGTTTAAACTTAGTTACTTTACCAGTGTGAGAGTGTGTGTCATTAAATGCTCGTGTTTTTTTTTTAAGATATCTTCATTGTAAAAGTCTGATTTACAACCACGATACTAAGAATGTTTTCGAACCTAAATTGTTATATCTTCCGACTTCTGGCATGATAAAGTGCAAGATTTACATCTCAGACTTAATGATGATGGTAGCTTACTTGCAGATAGCTGAAAAGTCTTATTGATTTATCTGGCTCAACATTTCTTCTTGCGGTACCAAGAGCTCGAATTTTTCATACTATTATTCTTCAAAAATAATACAAGAAAAACTAATCACTTTTATTTCGTTCTTCGTAGTTAGTTGTTTTCAACTTAGGGTAATTGAAAATAAAGTTTGGCTTCTAAGAAATTCTAATAAGATTCAAAAATCTTATTGTTAGGTGCCTATTAATGTGTATCCAAATAACTATTGAATATAACTAGATACAAACATCGATATTTACGTGTATAATATTTCATTACGACTAGAACATTAACATATGATTCTAATCTGTAAATATTTCAACATATCTAAATAAAAATGTTTGTCGTCTTAACTACTTCGTTTTGTCGGTCATGAATGTGAAGTTGAAGAACAAAGTGAACTGATTGACGTTACCTGTGTGTATTGCACGAAGCACTCATTTCAGGTATTGCGCTTCTATGTTTTTAAACTTAGCTGTGTTATTCTGGTTCAACCAGTAGTATTTACGTATAACACCAAGAAATGTTAAGCATGTCTTCTGAACTAGAAAGGCTTAAACGGGTTTTTTTCTTTCAATTCGTCTGAAACGTGAAATCGAAAGTACATCTACTTATTTGTACTTATGGCAGAGCTACTAAGGCTATTTGCCACGTCCATAATTTTGAGCTACTGCTCAAACGGAAGGCAACCGTCAGCATCAACCTACCACTCACAATCCGTGCTAAGGGATTGATTGTCATTTTTATAATGCACCCATAGCTTAAAGTGCGGGGAACTTTTTTCTAATATCGCATGTATTCGAAACCAGCTTGGAAGCTTCGAAATACAGAGCTCTACCAGAGGCCCCCAGATCTGTAATTAAGAAACTACATTTGCTTCATAAAAGATAAACTGGTGAAATAAAATATAATAATTTATACAAGAGTACTCGTGTGTGTATGTGTAAAATCATCTTTATAAATTTACAATGTCATCTATAAAAAAATAAATCGAATGTTAAATAAAGTGAGTCTCAGTTGTTTTTGGTTTGTTTCGGCTAAACATGGGCTATCTGCGCTAGCAGTCCCTGATTTTCAACCGATAATCTAGAGGGAAGACAGCTAGCTAACGGCACTCACCACCACCTCTTGAGTGAGATATGACACATCCACAACCCATAAGTGTGGAACGCGATTTATTTATTGGTAACGGTACGAGGTAGTTATAGACTCTTGGATCCACAATACAGCACGTTATCACAAGCCCATGCCCCTCCAGTCATATACTCATATATAGTGCGTGAGTAACCTAAATATATATATTGTAACATATACTTTGACGTTTCAGAATGCATTATCTACTGTTACTAAGGTAAGTATACATATATACACATAAGCCGACGGGATATATTTAGATTAAGTCGTTTTGAGACTGATTTTTATATATATATCGTTATATTTCAGACAATATGTATTTTTTCGTATGACAGCAAAAGTGTTGCTTTTTCATAATTATTTATGGTATATAGCAAGCAAGAAGTTTAAATAACGTTTGGAACGTTTCGTTAGATCCTTCCACTTATCCAGTTTACAGTGTTGATACTATACAGAGGTAAGAAAAATATAAACGATTTCCACCAGTCGCAAGGAAATGGGTTCGAATCCGTGCGATTCTAAAAAATGTTCCCCACACTTTAAGCTCTGGATGTGTTATAAAAGTGACATTCAATCCCTTAGCATGTTAGGTTGCTGCTGACTGGCTGTTTTCCCTCTGGTCACTAGTTCATACTTAGGGACAGCAACAGATAGCTTTTAGTAATATTTTCATAAATATAAATACACACAAAAATAAGATAAAATCTTGTTTTTCCTCTTCGGTTAAGGGCATATAATCTTATTTCTGGGTAAGGTTTACGTCAAATGAATAACAGCGTGAAGTAAAACTTGAAATCCAGTCGCTAATAAAAATGTTAAAAAAGTACTTGGAGTACTGAAAGAATAATAAAAGTTTTTAGGTAATATTTTCACCTCCTTAATATGTTATTACATGAATAGGTTAATGCATCTTGTTTCATTTTTCTGTTGTTTTTTTATGCAAAGAACGACTAAGTCGGGTTTTCTAACTAATTTTTCGTCGTCGATTTTTGGACGTAGGCCTTAATCAGGGAGACCCGATCTCCAAATAATCTCAAGAGTTGCTGTTACTATTGAAAACTTAAGACTGTAAATAAAAACACCAATCACAACAGGTGAGTTAGACATTAAACGATTAAAATAACGATACGATGTAAAAACTTTTCACAGAAACAAATGCATATATAAGTATATAAAATATTAGAAATACTTGGAGGCAAATCCTCGGATACACAAAATATCTAACAATATCTATATTTGTTCCATAAAAAACACAAATAGAAATAATGCATTTTTTTTCTTTGGTGTACTTACTATATGGTGTATATAGAACAAACTGCTTTTCTAAGAGGTCCACATCTATATGTCGACCTGTCTATCTATTATTGAATGTGGCTACCTACGCACGTTATGGGTGAATGGGTTAAAGGCGCCACCTTTGAATTCTCGTATACTCACTATTATTGAGTTTTTCAAACGATCAAAATATATGAATCATTATAACAATTAACTTCGACATCAATTGGCAAGTATCTGAAATGGTCAGTGTTTTTCTCAGGATGTTTACAGACATTATTACTTTATGAAAATATAAATTATGCCGTAGCACTGCGTTCTATAATCCTCAAAAACAAATGTTTTTATTGGACGTTCTGTTTCGGCCTCAGGCCTACATTAAACCCAACTGAACAGAATAGAGATGAAGGTATAAACAAACATTGGAACAAACGCTTGAGGCTCCCAGTGGCACGGCGGTATGTCTGCGGACTTAAAGCGCTAGAAACCGGGTTTCGATACCCGTGATGGGCAGAGCACAGATAGCTCATTGTGTAGCTCTATGCTTAATTACAAACAAAAGCTTGTATAGACTATTATCTAAAAATATGACTTTACATTAACATATGAATATATTTATGTGTGTAAATAGAAGAATGTACTTACACTAGAACCCCAGTTCATATATATGTCAGTGTTAGGCCAATAGGAGCTTTCATATCTGCATTATACACCCCCCCCCCCCCCAATTAAACGTGTTTGTATTCTCAGTTCCTATCTACATTAAGAACAGACCAACTGGCTTTTGTGTTCAGGTTTTTAGTGCTGATCAATAAACCTTCTGTAATGAGGCAACCTGCTGAGGGTTTTAGCTGTGTAAAAGATTTACGTAAAGAAAGACATGTCATTTTGTGTGTTACTACAGGCATGTTGACTGAAATTTAAACCTAGTGAAGTTCAGGGTCTTTTATCATGTCACTTTCTAAAATGTTCACTTATACGTTCGAGAATGTGCCTATAGGTCTATCCAATGCATTTAGTTAACATTCTTGCCAGCAGGATATAAATAGTTATAAATTTGATTTATCCCTAGCTCAGGCTTGGGTTACCACAGTAATCAAAACGGCTCAAATCACTTAGTCAGTCTTCTGTATTATCTTTCTCCTGGGGTGTGGCCATACCTAAGTGAAGGGCGATGGTGACGTCAGTTCGTGTTAGTATGATTTCTGTCTTGTTTTTGTTAATTTATCCCTTATGGAAGAAAGTCTACTTTCCGAAGGTGCTCAAGTTATTGGGTTTCTTTCTGATGCTAATTTTTTACTGTTATTCCTGTATGCTATCAAATAGTGTTGTACACAATACTTCATTGAATTAAACTCATACTCGACGATTCTCTTATTTATAACTAATTTTCATTTCTAGGTGTTCGTCGAACTTACAGGATTTTCGCGACGTCATCTAGAACAGTGTTTTTCAAACTTGCTGAAACGGTGGACCGGCTACGAATCCTTTGATCACCCCACGGACCGGTGATGAAAACCAAATATATCGTTCACTTTTTTGATAAGAAATGCATAATTATTCTATTATATCATTTTTAAAACGTATGTACGTCATAATGAAAGGATTGCTTTAATAAATGTAGAATTTGTGTCAATATAAGAATCATTAGATTGTCGTTAGCGTGAAAAGAGAGTTTATTTTTTATTTGTCCATTTATCAAGTCTTGGCTCGATGGAAGACAGTGCAACACGCAATGGGGCTCGAATGTCCAAATGGTTTCTGTAGTTAGTCTTTATGACACTCATTGTTGAGAAAGTAGTCTCACACAGATATGTTGATGGAAATTGGAGAAGTATTTTGATAGCGATTCCAGCCAGTCCAGGATACTCTGCTCTAGCTTTGATCTAAAAGCACGCCAAGGATTCTGCAGATTCGAAAAGGATTTTCATGCTACCATCAGCAGCAAGCTCCAGCAATTGATCCTCCAATGCAACCGACAATCGGTGTTCCGATGTTAAAAAAGGGTTTCTGATCCATCCATTACGTTTTCGAGGGTCTTCCTCTGACAGAAAGTACATCTCAAAGCGCTTCAGTAGAGCCGTCTAATGCTCACTGATCTTGGCTCTCAATACAGACATCTCAAGTCCCGAGTTTGTTTCAGTTATTGTTGCTGACAGTTTGTGAAACATATCAAAGCAATCTTTCGACACGCGAGATTTCCATACATCCAGCTTGCGTTTCATTCCATCAATCTTGTCTGCTATCGTGAAGCACGAAGCCATTTTTCCCTGCATGGAGACGTTGAAGGTATTCAAGATGTCAAAAATATCCGCCATGTACGCCAGCTTTGCAACCCATTCAGAATTTCGGAATAGTTCTGACGAATGTGGTTTCTTGAACTGGAGGAAGTGGGCGAGCTCATGTCGTAGTTCAAATACTCGAGAGAGAACTTTGCCTTTGAACAAACAGCGTATATCAGCATGCAGTATGAGTCGTGTGTGCTCAGCACCCGCATCTTCACATAATACTGCAAATAACCTTAAATTCCGTGCGTTGGCCTTCACATGATTCACAATTTTCACAACCTCACTCAGAATTGAGTTTAATTCGGGTGACATTTCCTTAATGGCTAGATTTTCTCTGTGAATTATACAGTGTGTTGATTTACAATCCGGGGCCACTGCTTTAATCTGGGCTATAACGCCGAATGACGTCCTGTCATCGTGCAGCTCCATCTG